>NC_049198.1:37956311-38082877 GCF_009769625.2 Cygnus olor
AGTCCTATGAAGCTTTTGTGCAAATACTAAATTAAGAACTTGAGCATTTTCATGACCTTGCTCACTGAATGGATGGTTTCACTGTAGTTTTCCAATGGCCCATCTAAACTATAATTCTCCATTTTCATGGCATACAAATGGATAGAAGTGGAACCAGTTCTCATCATGCAGTAGACTCTTCCTATTGATTATATTAAAGTAACCAGGCAGTCCTATTAAAGAAAAAGCATGCATAAATACAGATTAGTTACATTCTTTCTGACTGTCAAATGCTTTCCCTGATCTAATTATTTTCAACCTTTTACAGGACATCAGTTCATTATATCACCAAAAATCCAGTTTCTGGCATGAAAATTGTTTTAAGACCACTATTTCCCCTTCTTTGTTAGCTGAATACATTTTGCTCAGAATGAAAGTAACAGAAAAAAAAGTATTGGCTGCATAGAAGTCCTTTGTTAGTGCTTTTGAACTCCCTAGTTGTGGACTACAAAGAGTCCAGCGCGCTGCCTCTCACCACCACAGAACAGAAGCGCTGAGTGCTGCCTTTTTTTTTTTTTTTTTTTTTTTTTTTTTTTTTTGGATCTTGATATACAGCATACACTACTGAGTGCCTATAAAAAGGTTTGTGAACCTTGATGGAAATCAGAGGTGAAAATGACAGTTCAATGACAGTTCAAATGTCTGGTCTGGGTTTAAAAGATCTATGGTAATGTATTTTTACTTATAACAGATACTGAGAAGGGAAAAAAAAAAAAAAAAAGAACCAGCAAAGCAGTGTTCAGACTTATATTACACTCTTTCTCTGCTCCTGCCCTTTCCCTGAGCTGTCAAACCCAGAGCATTCTCTGAAAACTTAAGTGATTCTAGGCAGGTTACCAATACATATGTTATTTCTTATTAGTTATCTCCTTAGGATATTGCTAAGACACAAAGCCTATGATTCTTTTCAGTTACAAACAATGAGTCAGGGTCTGCGGTGGCTTAAAGCATGTATCATTCCTGGATTTCATTGCAATGTCCTGGAATAATTTTATTAAAAAAAACAAAACAAACTTCTTTCTTTATATAGGAAGCTTTATAAACAGTTAATGAGAAGACCAGCAAGAATGTGCTGGTTAATCAAATAATAATTGAAAAGATTTTGGCAACTGACACTTAACTTTACAACTCAGGAAAAAAAAAAAAAAAAAAAAAAAAAAAAAAAAAGGAACTTTTGTTTCCTATTACTTCCTGTGAAACATGAATATCCCTTAAATTTATTTTTTGTCAAAATGCAACATCGTGTTCAAATTTTTTCCCATCATCTAAGCTATTTTAATTGACAATGGAATTTATGACAAAAATAAAAATAATTTTGTTTTCCAAAAATATTTCCCACTCCTTTGAGGGAAAAAGGAAATGGTTTTCTTTTATCTTTTCCTAGTTCTTTGTCAAAAGACATTCATGAAAATAAATAAATAAATAATTCCAGACCGTCTATAGTTTCTTGTCCTTTACTAACATATACTGACAGGCTTTGTGGTGGATTTGTGATGTATTGAATTCTGAAGAGGGAAAAGAATTGAGAATGTTCTATGTATCCATGCTGAAAACTCTATATCTGCTGTACAAATACTTATCATTCACACAGCTCATTATCTGTTCAAAAAATAGTAATGGTAATCAGTGGTAAATGTTTCCCAATCATTTTCAATGGACTTCCTGTCTACGGAGACTCCAAATCTCTTTCAGAAATAATAGGACAAAGCCAATCACTGACTGTCACCACAATCATGCCCCTTCTTCAGAAGTATATCAGTGCTCTGCATGATCTACATTTCGAGACAGGCATGAGTTGTAATGTCAGCTTTCTGAAACTTTGGGTGTGTGATTTGGGCTTAGCTTGTAATGGAGATAGTTCTCAAACTCCCAGGTCAAGAACTTCAAAAGTATTTGGTACCTAGTTGTCAGTGA
Organism: Cygnus olor; assembly: GCF_009769625.2. Taxonomy (NCBI): domain Eukaryota; kingdom Metazoa; phylum Chordata; class Aves; order Anseriformes; family Anatidae; genus Cygnus; species Cygnus olor. Next base: position 37,958,265 of record NC_049198.1, read on the forward strand.
TTTTTTGTCAGCAAATGTACTCCTTGTTAGATGTATGGCAGTATATATACATATATATGAAGTATATATATACAGATATATATATATATACACATATATATATGTATATTCATATATATATACATATATACATATGTGTGTGTATATATATATATATATGATGTCCACTCTTGTTACTGCATGACATATGAGGATCACAGTGGGGGATGCTGATGACCATCAGTAGTCAGTTAATAGATCAGTCATTGTATAAACACAGACCTGAACCCGAACATTTTATAACTGTGACTACAGAACAATAGTGATGAGTCTTTAGCACAGAGATGTTTGAAAATTAATGACAGACAAATAAGGACTTGTCTATTCAGACAACTTAATGTTAATAAGGTTGAGTTAGAATTTACAGTCCACTAACTCCTCTGTACTAAGAGCACCTTTATGTGAGGTGCTTTTAAGGTAGAATAAGTTGCCTCACGCTGTTTCCTCTCAGGGAGTTAATGCAGAGTAACCAGTGTACTGTAAATTTGTACCCCAGTTTACCAAGGAATAACTTCCCTGAATAGATAAGACCTAAAACAACATGTACAGAGGAAAACAGTAGCTAAGATTGAGTAATTAGTATGAAAAACTGTTCAGGTTCTTGAAGTTCCTCTTTTTTTTTTTTCTTTTTTTTTTTTTTCCATCCATGTCTGTCATCTCTACTTGCAGCTTTTTCTGTGGGATGATGTCCAGCTACATATTTACATACAGATGTACATATATACATACAGATGTTTTGTTTTCCTCTTAAGATCTTCATGGACTGGATGCATAAAACAAACAAAAAGACAACAACAATAACAACAATAACAACTCCAAGAAAAAAAAAAAAAAAAAGCAACTTTGTAATTGATACTGAAAGTGCTTATTTCAGCTCATAAAGTGTTATGTCATCTACTTAAAGGGCAGAAAGACTTTCACCTGACTTAACCAACAGATAAATGCATTGCAACCAACAACAAAAAATGATAAAAAAACAAACACAATCATTTCAAATTTGTTTGTCAATAATTCACAAATTGAAACATGCTTGTACAAAGTGATTAAATCATTGCAGGAAGAAAGGATGCAATAACAGAAATCTCATTCTTGGTATAGATCATTTACAAACAGATAAAATATAATGTTAAGCTTGGCATGGAGAGGGACTGAAAACTGGAAGAAAAACCATGTTTGTAACCAGAATTATTGCTACATTGAAATTGTATTTTTTAAAGGATCACTGCAGCTTTAAAGCCACAAGTGAACAACAATTGCTCTATTTTGTACCACTTCAGGGAAACATAACCAGACCCACTAGAAAAGATACCATTTAAATGTAAATGAGAATTCCCAATCACCTGAACAGTGGTTTTTTTTTTTTTTTGTTTGTTTGTTTGTTTGTTTTCAGTATGGAGGTATAGGCAAGATCAAAAGGGCATTTGAGCTTCTGTATTTCAAGAGAGTAATCTGGAAAAATAGCGTGAGATCGGGGAAAAGCTGGTGCTTTAGAGTTCAAAGTTTCTATAACACATGGCACCAAGGGTGACATTTAATTCATTTGTGAAGACAAAATATTTCAACAGAAATAAAATATCTGTATTAAAAGAACAAACAAACAAACAAATAAACAAATATTAATAACAATAATCAAAATAAATCAAAAACAAAAATAAACACTGAAGAACTGCTTTGCTAAACAAGAATATAAATCAATATCTTTCCTTAAATGACAGATCTGTATTTTGAAGATTACAGCAAGCATCAGGGGGAAAGGAGAAGACTTGTTTACACAAATACTGGTTTATACCACTGAGATCATTGACTCTAAAGAGGTCTAACACTGGTCAAACAGAGCTGACAGACTCAAGTTTATGACAGGATGAAACAACTCTGATCAAAAACATACTGAAGCCTAAAGATGAGGACATTTCATATTCATGTTCTCTCTCTTGTAAGAATAGTTTAAATTTCACTGGACAAGTGAGAATTGGAGAAGACCTGCTGAGAGCAAGCAGAAAGCAGGACAGTAGTAAAAGGTATGTGGAGCCCAGTAGAGGGTTCCAAAGGAGCAACAAAGGATGTTCTGTTGCCCTAGAGGAATTCAATCTCTCTTAAACATTTACGAACTCATCATCATTGTGAAAATTTCAGCAGACATTTCCTGAGGAGACACTTGGGCCGGGAAAGCAGTGAAACATGGGAAGATGAACAAAGGTAGATGAACTGTGTTCTTCTCCCATTCTGAGCTGTTGAACTACCCTGCACATGAGGGCAAGGATGTTGGGGAGGCTAGATGGGTTTCAATGGTGTTTTTCTTGGACCTGCAAGAGTTATCTGAGACCTGTATTGAACAATAGGCACTGTAACAGGCATAGGAGTGAGTTGCCAGCTTGTGAGGTAAACTTGAGAGAAAACTTGCTTGTCTGGGATGGCACAGCGGATGCAACAAAACAAGTTCATTAGGCACCAAGCTATAGCAGTATTGTGCTCTAGAAAGTTGTCTCATTGGAAAATGATGATGTCTGCTTTCATGCAAATTTGTATATTGACATTCAGAGAAATCAGTGCATAAGTTGTAGTTTTGCACAACATTTGGTTTAAAAATTCCAGAGGATGTGTCAAGTGGGAAATCTGCTCATGTGCCTAGTCTGGCAGGGCCTAAGGCAGTGCAGACCATGAAGCATCCAGGACCAGTTCTTGAAGTAGATACCTGGCAAGTCATGCCCATGTACATGAATAGGAATGGGAGCTCACGAAAACTTCAATTTTCGTGTTCTCAGTTGACAACACTGATCTTTGGTTCAGAGGACATATTCCTTGGAATTTAGTTAGAGCTTGCACAAGGAGGAGGAAAACTTGGTGGCCCCTGGTTACTGATGCAGAGATGAAAAAAGAAGAGTGTTTTGACTTTGTAAATATGATTTGGGTACTGATGATATCCTTTAATGTGGAACTACCTGCTATGTGAAGGTAATGCAAGGAATAAGAGAAGATATGCAATGGATTATAAAATAATAATAATAATAATAATAATAATAATAATAATAATAATAATAATAATAATAATAATAATAAATGTCTTTCAGCCTTACAGAAAAAAAAAATGAATAAAATTCATTAAAATAATCATCTGTATGTATAATAAATATGGACAGGAAAAAAAAATCTGGAAGAATGTTAAATGTGAGAAGAGAGGTGAATGCCTTGGATAAAATGCAGAAACCTCTAGGTAGAACAGCTAGGTATGGTTATGGGATATTTTTCATAAAATGTTATGGTGTGTCAGCCTGTTGCATCCATAGTAATTAGCTATATATTTACTCCTTTCTAGTATAAATTATGGTAATCTTTTCAGCATCCACTTCATAATTACTTTTTCAAAAGGTTCAGAATGGCCCTCCTGTTCTACTTTAGAAAGCAACGGAATATGTCAGCTTGAAAAAGAGGTTTTGAGGAAGAGCTCTTTGTGCATACCATTCTCAAAGGATATGTATGTATATATATACATGTATAGAAGCTGTGTATTTTGAAGGACTGAGATTGGATTCCTTCATTCTGAAGAGACTGAATAAAACGTTTGTGCTCATCAAAAGGAAATCAAAGCAGATCACCAGCAGAAGCAAAACAAAAGTGTTCAGGCCTGAAACATTCATGAGAAAGGGAAGAGAAACAGTGTGTTAATCCCATTGCCTGTCTTTACAGCATAAACACTTCCAGGTGAATGACAGATAATACATACTCTCAACTGGTTTGACTTTTATAGTGCTTTGGCCTTTTTCATTTGTTCTTACCTCACTAATAATTTACGTGGCCCAAGAGACCATAAAGTCAATGGATCTACCCTGGACTTGAAATTCTGAATCTAGCCCCATCTCTCAATTATTCAGGTTATAATAGTTTGGGATGATGACAGTCTTTCTGATGAATGAATACAATTGTTAACCTACTCATTGTTACAGAATTGTTGCATTTAATTGTTATTAAATGTTCTCTGCATTAATCTAGCCTGCATGATTTTAAATTCAGCTTAATAGATACACCATGTTTATTGTACCGACAGCACTAAGTGTTAAGAATTAATAGGGATTTCATGATGAATAATTATTCAACTTAACAGTATTTTCCCTGTGGGGTTCTTCTTATGAGTTATCCCATAAATAATAAAACAGGGACTGTAAACATTAATGTTGAAAGGAACTTCATTACCAAGACTTGCAGAGAAACATTTTCCTGTCAACTCCAACACAATGCCATAAAGTTTTCAGCTTATTAAAGAATCTGTCTGTAGTGGGTTTACGTGGTTTTGGTAGCAGGGCTATAGGGGTGGCTTCTGTGAGAAGAATCTAGAAGCTGCCCATGTTTGCTAAGGGCCCCAGTGCTGACCAGAGCTGAGCCAATAAGTGATATTGTTTTGTGCCTCTGTGAGAGCATATTTAAGACAGGGAAAAAAAAAAAAAAAACGCTGTGCCACACAGCAGCTGGGAGAGTGAGAGGAGTGAGAAACAGCCTTGCAGGCGCCAAGGTCAGTGAAGAAGGAGGGAGAGAGGTGCTCCAGGTGCTGCAGCAGAAGTCCCCTGCGGCCTGTGGTGAGGACCATGGTGAAGCAGGCTGTCCCCCTGCAGCCCATGGAGTAGCACAGTGGAGCAAGGTTCAACACTGCAGCACATGGAGGAGACCACGGTGGAGCAGGTGGACCTGTACTGACGGAGACTGCGGCCTGTGGAAGACCCCTGCTGGAGCAGATTCTGGGCCGGACCTGTAGCCCGTGGAGAGGAGACCACACAGGAGCAGGTGACCTGGAAGGAGCTGCTGCCCATGGGGGATCCAGGTTGGAGCAGTTTGCTCCTGAGGGATGGACCCCATGGTACAGACCCATATCTGGAGCAGTTCTTGAGCTGCTGCCTGTGGGCAGCCCACATTGGATCAGTTCAGCAAGGACTGCATCCCGTGGGAGGGACCCCACAGCACAGGGGACGAGAATGACCGATGAGGAGCGGCAGAGAAGAAGCGCTATATACTGACCATAACCCCCATTCCCTCATTCCCCTGCGCCGCTCGGGGGGAGGAGGTGGAAGAAGGTGAATGGGGGGGAAGGTGCTTTTGGTTTCTTTCCTTTGTTTCTCACTTCTCTAGCTTGTTAGTAATAGACAATAAATCTTACTATCTCCCTACTCTGAGTCTGTTTTGCCCGTCACGACAATGACTGTGCAATCTCCCTGTCCTTATCTCAACCCTTGAGCCCTTTTCATCGTATTTTCTCCCCGTTCCTCTTTGAAGAGGGGGAGTGAGAGAGTGGTTATGGTGCAGCTCGGCTGCCCACCCGAGTAAAACCACCACTGCTTATACTTCATCAGTTCCCGTAAGTTATACACTACCAGAATTAGTTGCGTTTCAAATTTTAATTTTAAGTCCCAACACCATTGTTAAAGAATCCACGCTTGACTCTCCAGTTTGACAATCACATTTTATTCTTGATCTAGTAATGATGAAAATATTTACAGATTCACTTTCTACTGGACAGTTGAAATATCATGCCTCAGTCATTCTAAACAGGATGCCAAGGAAATGCCAACACAGTATTCTAATTATAGTAAACAAGCATGCAATTCTTTTCAAAAAAAGCTAGCTATCAGAACTTGTTGTAACAACCACTGTTTGCTATTAAAATAATGTTTTTTAGTAAGTAAATATTCTGTTGTTCGCGTCATTCTTTCAAAGACAGTACATCAAATAAATGAAAGAGTCACCAGCTGATAACCTAAACCTCTTGATTAATATTTGGTAACTGCAACTGAATTTGATGTTAGACTTCATTCAACCATCACATTTTGTTACGAGAAGAAAAAATTAGAATACGAGAACACCATCTGAAGATGGTGTCTCCATGCAGTTAACATCTAAGAAAGTCATAGTGCGATTGAAGCTTTAAGACAAATAAGAACTTGTATTCCATTGTATCTTCTGTTATTATATATGTGAGGCAGAAAACAAAACAACAAAAAAATAAAAACAGCAAACAGAACCAACTGATATCCAACTTTATATACTGTTATCAGGAAAAATAGTTTGAATTATTCTGTTGGCCTTTATTAGACAACTTGCTGTTTTTGTTTTTGTTTTTGTTTTTGTTTTTTTACAAATATGATTGACGTCTTAAAAGGAAGCATTGGAAAATTGTCTCAATAGATGCAAAGAAGACTGCTCTCTTGTATAATATTTACATTTATAAACAATACACAGCTGAATTCTTATCTCATTTGAGAGAAAGGCAAATCCCCAATTAACATTGATTGGAATCACAGGTGGTACAGTTATATATCCTGAGATTTTAAAAATAAAAGTAAAAAAAATATAGTTTCATGTTGGGTTCACTGTACTTTGATGCTTAGATGATATAAGCATATGAAGATGTCCTTCTTACACAAAGCAAATTTAGATGCTACCAAACTATCTCAGAAACATATTATTCAAATGTATTCATGAGACAGGAAAAACAAAGCAGACACAGGAAAAGATATGATATAATACCAAGTAACTTGCATTAGCCAGCTCCAGCAAAGGCTTCAGTGTCCAAATTACCAACAACTGAACCAAGAGTGTTTACGTTGGGACAGTATCACATTCACACGTATCATTTCTGTTATTTTCTTAGAAGCCTTTACAATTATTGGTGAAGATAAATTTGCTGCAGATCAATATGTCACTTAATTCTTAACATTTATGTCTGTACAGGAATTTACTTAAGAATCACCTAGCAATTACCGTATTACTTTGGAATATGTTTTCCCCAAATTCCTCACTGAGAGCTACACTGAATGTACTGCAACTTTTCTATTGCAACTGATGAAAAATGTCTACAAACACAAACATCAATGTCAATTCTCCCAACAAAGCCATGAAGCCCTGGCACTTTCTACATACAAACATCATAGACGATTTATGTAGCTCAAAAACTGTGTCAATTACCTTACTGGAATATAATGTCACTGTCTGTAGGCCTTTTCTCACTTATATCCTTCAAGAATTTACAATATTATTAGACATTTGCGATATTATTAGAAAAATATATATATATATATATTTTTTTTTCTTTCAAAAACCTCCCACACCCACAGGTTTGCTTTTGTGTGCGTAGGTGTAAAAGTGAAATAAGTCTATCATCTGCTTCAAAATACTTTATTGAAAGGCTGAAGATGGGGATAAAGATCTTAGAAGTTCTCTAAAATTGTAAAACTGTTCCCTAAAATTCTGAATATGGACAAAATTCCAAGAAACAAAGCCTAGTGGTCTGCTACCATAACAAACTCTTCATGCTTGGAGAATTCAAAACTTCAGAAGAGGATAATGAATCACAAAAGTAAAAAGAGCATTTTTATATAGTCAGAAGAGAGCTAAATTAAGTTTGCAGCCACATTCTTTAATCTGCCTTTTCCTAAATTTTATGGCTTGACTTTTTAATTTAAACAGCAGTATTTAAAATGTCGTATTTTGATGTAACAACTGTGAAAATTTATGAATTTCATTAGGAAGTGATTTGGAGTGAAAGCACAGATTAGGCATAACAGAAATAAATTATTCCCTCACCAAGTACAAGGATGTAACATTGCCTCCAGAATGCTCTTTAGAATGCTTTGTATAGTCATGAAGGACATGTGGTCTGCTAAAACATATTCATTAATCTACTAAGATATGTAATTCATTATCTACTTATCTAACCTAGCTCAAGTGAGCACTGTTGAATCTCTCATAGCACATAACTGAAACATGTTCTATGCAAATGCTTTTATTTGGAGTCTCCTTCATTGCAATTCTCACTGTGAGAGTCCTTAAATCTTTCATTCCACAGGCACTGTATTTTACTAACATATCCGTCTGTTTCATGAAGCTCAAGCCACAGTGTGCCTCTCACTGACTTTCAGACAGATTTAAATGCAATATATCTATGATTTAAGCAGTTGCTAGAGAAATCTACTCCTCTAAACAGGTTTTTAAGTCTTGGGCAAAGCTAGAAAGCACATTCATCACACACAAATCCTTCCTGAAACACTGCTTTTATTTAACCCTAGTCTGTCTGGTAGGAAGCTCTGCTTCCAAACATCTCTCTAAGATATCTTGTACAACTCGACAACTGGACAACTTCATCCTTACCATTTGCAGCTTCAAACTCTCACTATTTCCTTCATTTCTCACCCTATTGTCAAGCTTTTGATTGCAGTTTTCACCTCCTCTCTTTCTGGTGAACATTATCTATATCAAAAACAAACTTTGTTTTCAAATTTTTCTTATAAATGTATTCTTCAAAAAACAGCTCCTGCAAGAAGAAACAAAACACAACAAAACACTACAACAAAAGAAAAAAAAAAAAAAAGATCCTTCTTGAGATGTATAATTTAATTAGATTTGTCTTCTGTCATTTCTTTTCTTATTTAGTCACACATCCCTAGGTGCACTCATTCCTTTTGCCACATGACACGTGACATCTAGATATTCTACATCTACCTCATCCATAACCTCCTTTTCTTAATGATTTCAATCACCCCACTACCTACAGTACTTCTCACAAAGTATATTATAAATGTGCTAAACATCCAAAAGAAATATTCCTAGAAAATATACTTTGTCTTCTCTAAGCATCCAAAAGATGTACTTCCAATTTCATACTGTCACAACGTCACAAATCTTTTTAGAACCCTATGACTACTTGTCTCTAAAGCATGTGTTAGATTGTTTTCTATGTTAAATCGTACATTTCACTTTTATATGTTTTTTGATAATATTTTTATCATGCTTTAACAGATGAAAGATATTTGTTGTTTTTTAAACATTATTATATAACAAACACTGCAGTAATTCTATTCTGAGCTTTACCAAGAAGTAGAGGAACTAACGAGATTGTCACTAATACTGTACCATGCAAAAATATGTAATCAAATGTAATAGGTATGGGCATGTTTTGGTAAGGGAAAGGGCACCAGAAGAATTTGAAGCATCAGGTTCAAGCCAGCTATTTAAATCCCAGATGCCCCTTTCTGCTGCTGCTTATGTGCAACTCATGTGCAACTCATGTGTTTCCAGCCAATACACAGAGTCTCCTTTCCTGCAGTCAGATTCAACATAGGTTGCCTCAAGAAGAAAACACACTGAGGAACTCAGAAAAACCTTAATCTGTACCAAATCATAACAAACTCTACAGTGTGAAAATGTTAATAGTGTAGTAACATATATTAATTTATAGTTACACAGTAAGGGATTGTAAGGATTATCTCAAAAGAAAGAGTAAGAAAAGGAAACTGGCAAGCCAATACCACATCTAAATGATGAGGTTTTTGTCAAGGATATCTGTACTGGGTCTGGCTGGGATGGAATTAACTTTCCCTGCAGCAGCCTATATATTGCTGTGCTCCTGTAGCTAGAACGGCATTGGTATCACACCAGTGTTGTCTACTGCTGAGCAATACTGGCACAGCATCAGGACTCCCTCTAACCCCCACAGAGCCAGCAGGCTGGGGATGGGCAAGAGGGGAGGAAGGAACATCACCAGGGCAGCTGACCTAAACCAACCAAAGGGATATTCCATAGCATGTGGTGTCACAGCCAGCAATAAAAGGTGGAAAAAGGAAGAAGAGGGGAGGGGTGGGCTCTCATTTTGAGGCCGTCTGTCCTCCCAAACAATGGCTATGTGCATTGAGGCCCTGCTTTAAGGACATGGTCAAGCATCGCCCATTTGTGGAAAGCAGAGAGAGTAATTTATTTCCTCTGCACTTCCACATCGCCTTTGCTTGTTGTTCTCTTTTGTTTGTTTGTTTTTGTGTTGCTTGCTTGTTTGTTTTTTCCCCCTTTCCCTTTAGTATTATTATTTAATTATTAATAATTTTCCCTTTATGAAGATTTTTCCTTTCATTAAATTATCCTTATCTCAATCTGTGAGTTCTTTCTTTCCTTTTCTTCCTCCCCTCCTCTTCTGAGGAGGAGGAGAGAGAGTGGTTGTGGTGGAACTCAGCTGTCTAGCAAGGTAAAACCACCACAACATGGATACTGCATTGCTCTACCAAGTACATCTTCTTATGGAAGATGCCCTACTGAAAAGTTGAAGAGGACATTCTAAAGCACAGACAAGACTCCCAAAAGAACAACTTTGGGAGATGAAGTAAGACTAAAAAATACAAATGAGCAAAATTTTTCTCATTCGTAAATACAAAGTCCATCCATTTAACAGGTTTAAGAAAAAAAAAAAAAAAAAAAAAAAAAAAAAAAAAAGAACACAGAAAAAAAAAGAAAAAGGAAAAAAAAGAAAAAAAGAAAAAAATGAAAAAGAAAAAAGAAATGGCAAAAGAGAAAAGAAAAAAGAAAAAACAAAAAAAGAACGAAGAAAAAAGAAAAAAAGAAGAAAAAAGGAGGGGGAAGAGGGAAAGGAAAGGGGAGGGTGAGGGGGAAGGGAAGGAGGAGGGGAAAGGGGCGAGGTGGAAAGGGAAGGAGGAGGGGAAAGGAGCGAGGTGGAAAGGGGAGGGGAGGGGAGGGGAGGGGAGGGGAGGGGAGGGGGAGCAGGAGGGGGAGGGAGGGGAGGGGAGGGGAGGGGAGGGGAGGGGAGGGGAGGGGAGGCAAGGCAAGGAGAGAGGAGAGGAGAGGATTTATCCCTGTACCCTCACATGGACTGCACTAATTTTTATTTTTATTTTTAAAGCTACCATAACCCTGTGGATATTCTTATTGTCTGATATAGTGGGAATAGTAATGAATGCTCAATATGAGAATCTGAAATGCGGTGTTTCAAATCGACTACCACATGCAGAGCAGCAGTTGTAATATTTCTATTTCCTCTGCTGTTAGTCTAGAAACAGTAAAAAACTCCTGCTGGCTGTCTTATCAGACATGTGGACAAACTAAAGGAAAGATCAAGATCAACTCTAGTAAAAACAATATGAACACCCCTGTGTTTTAATGTAAATGCTTAGCACTTCTAGCTCCGTACAGAATGACTCACGAATTTCAACAGAACATTTAGTCCATGAAAGATAATCTTTCTTTTCCCACCTATTTAATTCAAATTATAAATTGTATATTCTATACATTTATGTTCTACAAATCATGGTAATTATTCTTCCAGTAAGAAGTCTAATGTGAGAGATGTACTGGTGTCTTGAAAATATTGACTGTGATGGGAAGCACTTACTGCTAGATGAAAAAAAAAAAAAAAAAAAAAAAGTAAACAAAAAACTATACATCCAAAAAAAATCTTTTATTTTTTTTCTTAAAAAAAATAAATAAATCACTGTTAGGATTTTCAACAGGTTTTAAGGGGGATTCAGAACAGAACTCAAAAGAGAGGTGCTTAAGAATAATTTGTAAAACTTAACCATCAGACTAAAAATGCTATTGATGAGCCACAGTTCATAAAGTAGAATTTATACAGCATGTTCAGCTTCTAATCTCATCTTGTTGCAATTGCATCATATTAGTAGTAAGAACGCAAAAAAAAAGTCTAAACTCCTGTTTATTTGGTGAGTCACTTCAGTTCTAGCACACTTGTGTGTTAATAACTCAAGAAACTCAGTCATTGTGGATCCATAATTGGTAGACCCTACTAATGTCTTGGAAATCTTTGGCATGTTGAAGGTTTTCTCTTCAGTAATAGAAGTCAGGCTAACTTCTGTGGTAGTATGAAGCCTTTATTCCTTGCTCAGATGTATTGACTAGAGTTTAAAATGAGCTAAAAATATCAGATTGAAAATTTTAGCTAATTATTTTGAAAGCAAAGTTGTTATCAGAAATGTTATTTTTTAATGTTAAGTAGAAATGGCACAAAATGTACAAACTAATCTTGCCTGATGTTTCTTAGAATTCCATGTTATGTGCCAGTTGTTGCTCTCCTGGCTTTTGAAGGGTTTCAACACCACTGCCAAAAGCATACCAATAACCACTTATTTTGGCTCATGCATGACAATTTTTTACCATATATAGAGGAAAGTTGTAAGATGGTAGATGTCAATTATTTATGAATCTGATTGCGTAAAACATTAGTTAGACATGTGATTAACTAAACTGGCTTTGATAGTGCTGCTTTCTGAAGTAATGTCTTTCTGACATTTATATATGAAATAGTAAGTCCTGAGAACAGCAGAGAGAAAAGTTTTATTTTAAAGTCCTAATTGTCACAAGAAGCAAACCAAAAGCTGTACAAAACGAAATGGTAACATAATTTTTTGCAGTCATTTACTTAATATTCTTCATCCCACCCTCACTAAAATAGAAGTTCCTTCAGAATAGAAGTGAATAAATATAACTTATATTCTGTATTATTAAATATGATACAGTTTTAAAATATATAGGAAAACTACTTCCAAAACATCCAAAAGAGGCTTATTCTTTTACAATTTGACTTTCTATGGAAAGCAGGGAATATCTTTTTCTTCCTTGACTTTAGACACTGCAGAGTATCTGCAGAGTTTTTCTTTGGTATAAAAAAGAAGCAGTGGGTTTTACTCATGACCCAAAGGGATTTTCTGTGCAGAGAAGTGAATATGTGCTGAAATAATATGTCAATGGCTTCAAATACTGCAGAGAGGTTTGCTATAAAATGGGAGGGGCACAAAGGGGGTGCAGGGCATGGGGACAGTGGTAATTGGGAAGATCCTAGAAGGGCAAAGTCCTATTCACAGGTGTTTGAAATTCATCACAACGAAAAAAAAACGGTGTTCAGGTGACAGAAGAGACAGGAAAAGTCACACGCCAGCTCTAGGACATGAACAGAGTGGCTTGAAAGCTAGCACTGTCAGCTACCTGGAGAGTTCTTAAAGATGTGTTCATGTCTTGTTATCTGCGGCAGAAGAACTGGAGAGAGGAAAGAGAAAATACTCTAGCTTCAGGGTTAAAAACTTCTCCAAAAACCTTACCCCCCTCAGCTGCTATTGAATAGAAGTGTGTTTTATGATGGAACACATCCAGCCTCAGTTAATATGTATATACATAGCATATGTGTTTACACATACATACACACTCACGTATATATATATCACACATGCACATATGCATATATAAATACCCACATACCTATATAACTACATATGTATATATGTAATTTTATTGCTATAATAAGCATGAGTTCTAATGTAAGTTAATATTTATTTGTCTTTTAGTTTCCTTACGACAGATCACGTTTTCCTTTGTAGGTACTAGAAGGACTTTTTTTCTGCATGCCTTCTGGGAAACCCACCTCTGGAAAAATCCATAACTGCACCAACCTCTGTTAAATTAAATTGACTGGGAAGTCCTAGTTAATGACTCATGTAGAATTTTATATATAATTTGATTGGTGTGTTTATATATATCATGGTGAAGCCAATGGGGCCTCACATTTACAGTCAAAGATATCTTGCAGCCTAAGGTTTACTTAAGTAAAATAAAACATCAGATTGAGGTAACATCCCACAAAACAAGCTTAGAGGAAGGCAAAAAAAAAATAAATAAAAAAAAAATTATTAATATTATTCAACAGTCATCTAACAGTCCACAAATTCATGCTTCTATAATCCATCACAAAAACTCAAAAGTGAGATATTACAGAAATTGTATCACAGCTATCAATTATCCTAGAAATGATAATTGATACTGCTGTAAATTTCCAGTACTGGTTACTTTCAGTCAGAGTGTCTTTTCTACCCAGAAAATTTTCCTCGTTTTCTATTAATATTGTTGCAGACAGCATGGACTAAAGATGTCAGTGAGGTAGAGTTTACTCATAGTTAAATAGCTTTCATTGCATCAGATGAAAAAAAAAAGAGGAGTTTAGGGGTATCAGGAAGAGGTTCTGCATGCAAAAGCTTTTTAGTTTTTATCAGTTATTTCAACCAACCTAATTAAAGATGGTATTTCTGAAACGTAATTTTGCCTTGATCTGGTTAATGGATTCTTTAGTATATACAAATCTGATTTTCCTCTATATATGCAAGGAAGTGCAGCCTGAATGTGGGAAGGGGGCTTAGCTGTGGGAAGGAAGTGAGAAATTCATGGAACCTATGCCAGGACCTAGGACCACTCTCAAGCCATGGGGAACTGCTTTCAGAGACTTCCTCCAGCTCTGCCCAGCTGATGCTGAAGCAGAAATGAGGCAACAGATTTAGATTTCTCTAGTTTCATTCTACCTTTGGAGAGAGTGGTTAAAACTCCTTTTGCAGGTCCTACAAGGGATTCTGAAGGTGTTAAGACATCTGGGGGAAGGTTCCAACAAGGCAGATCTCAGTTAAATTTCTTTCTTTTGAAGAGACCTTTACCTAGGATAAGAGTTATTGGGTGTGAGGAATAGACCATATCTGCTGGTCTCCCTGACTGAAAGTGAACAGGGATCAAAACGAGACTGCCTTATTTAATTAAGTTCTCTCAGACTGTAGAAGAAAGAAATTTGCACACTCTTTTTGACCCATATATTTTTCTCCTGTTCCTGATCATTGGGTGGTACTTCCAAACTTTCTACCCATTTATGAGAGAAAGAATACAAATGGCTCCTTGGTAACTGAGTCATTTGACACTATGTTTTGCAGTGTATTACATTATCTGTCTTTTTCCTCAAGTGGGGACTTGAGTTAGTTCAAGACTGAATCTTCATCTGGTATTTGTTGTTAAATATATCTTTCAAGCTCAGAATGAACTCCATTGTTTTCAGCTAAACAATTTGTCATACAACTCAGGTAATGCACATAACAGTGTACTATTCAATTCTACAGAGGGGCTGCTCTGTTGCGTCTAAACATAAGTGTTTAAATGAATTAATTAATCAGGGCTTTCCATTTCTATCTGTTCTAATTTACCCCCATAAAACATCTTCATTTATTACCTCCTTAATTGCCAAGCTATGACCTCGTGTTTTGTAACCTTTTCTTTTACCTCTTTATAACCCTAAATGATTTGCACATATCATCTTTAATTGACACCTCAGTGTGACATCAGCAAACAGAGAGGAAAAAGACTACTGACAACAGCACAATGTACTAGTCATTCTGTCTATTATGTTTCAGAAAACCATTGAGGACATCTGGGATTTTATGAGTATCTTTGGCAGGTTGTTTTTGGGTAGCAAGTTCTGAATTCAGCTCATGAGAAACTGGGCCATTTCTTAAATCAACAGGAAAGAAACTGAAACCTAGTTATACACCTTAATGTTGAACACCAGTAAATTTTCACAAAAGCACAGGAATAAAAATAGAAGTATATTTCTTACTTTCCCCAAATAAATAATTTCCACATATTTATTTTCCCAAAGAAGTAAATCTTGATGTGACAGTCCCCAAGGACCTAGGATGCATTTTTCAGCCTTTCTGTTGGATTGCTCAGCTATAAAACATTTTGTATTCAGATTATAAGGAGTTCACATACTAATAACAGCAGGCTATTTCAAATTGGGACAAACAATTCAATAAGATCTTGAAAATCTTGTCTCCTTTTTCTAACAGTTGGTTTTACTTTATGAAATCATGTACACTGCAATTAAAACATCTCCTAAACTGTAATTAAAACATCTACAGACACAACTATTTTCAAACTATTATTGATGATTATAGCGTCAAATGCAGTCAAGCCAAGGGACAGTGTCTAAAATTTTCTTCCTCAGAATAATAACAGAAGCAAGAAAAACTAGGGAGATTGGAAAGAACTTCTGTGTTATCCCTTCTTTCCATCATACAAAAGTTAGAGCCACAGATCAGGGTTCTTAAAACTCAGCTATTTCCGGGAAGGTTTTATATTGTTGCTGTATTGAACTACTTTGAAAATGAAACTTCAGAAAAACTACATTAAAACAGTTTTAATAGCCTAGAAATTTCAGTGTGTGCTGCATGAAATGTAACATTGCATACTGTTCTATGTGACCTTGCAACAGTAAGTAGCAACAGGGTAGCTAAACCATGTAGCTTAAGACCTCGAGCACTGCTTTGAAAATGTACGAAGTGTCTAGAGTTATGAGATGTGATCCTCCAGTGTCACCTCTGAATTTCATTGTGCGTTGAGTTTGACAAACCTTTAGCATTATTCTAAAAAATAGTCTTTGTCCTTGAACAACCACCATAAATTGGCAGGTTTAAGTCATTGGTCTCCCACAATGTTGGGATCAAGAGTTAAAAAAAGAAAAAAAAAAAAAAAAAGTGATGAACAGTTTTGCTTCTCATTCTAGGAAGTCACTATGAAGATATAGCCATATATTTTCAAAATAATTTATTATTATTCGAGGAAGTTTGCTTCTGTTATTATTATTTTGGCAGGTTTTCAAGCAAAACAGAACTATGTTCTACAATATACTGCTGTGTATACTTTCACTACAGTGTACCATGTATTCTTTAGGTAGCGCAGACATTTCAGACCTTGCAAAGTAACCCATCATCCTACAGATTAGTTGTAGAGTAATACATCTAATATCTCAACAGCAGCTTGCTCTGATGTAAAATAGTAATCCAGAGTCAGCTTTCAGGGAACAGTGACTAACTGTTTAACATTAATAAAACAATAAGCAAACCTACTGGAAAGAACAAGCAAGCATCATGTATTATTAAATTTGTTTCGCAGTATGATAGGTTGACTTAAAAATATTTGATTATGTTAAGAAAAGTATTTTCACACATCTAGCTGGAAAAAGTGTGCTAGGGTATATTGTGCTTCAAATTTCAATGAGGCACAGTTTTTTTAATTAAATCAATGAGGCCTTTTAAATACAGATATATTACAGAAACATCAGAGCAGAGAAGCAATTCTGGAAAATACAGTGGATTCTTCAAAAATCTTAGTTGAGAATCAGGTCTCAAAGATGAATCAGGACCCAGTAAATGATAGAACACATCCACAAAGAACTGCTTAAGTAGAAATACTTCCTGCATTTTTTTTTATTATTATTATTTTCTTTGCATAGTCCAGCTTCATTTCTGAGGCAAGAATTTCTGAGACAGAACTTTCCAAGAAACGTTTAGCAGCCAAAGTACAGTGTATATAATGTATGTACACTAGGGGCAAGATCAGGGACAAAAGAACATATAAGCCCCAATGTCTGTTAGACCTCCCAAGGTATTCTGTCACACACATCCTCAGGCCTATGGCAGGCACTCTGTGTCTGTATTTTCCCCAGCAGTCCTTTCAAATATGGAGTATCTGTGTAAGCATATCTCAGATTTGGATATTTAAGTAGTTCACTTTCTCTAGCATATTGCACAAAGTGGCCATGAAATCTAGGATCATTCCTTAAACATTGAACTTTTCTGGAAACATTGAAAATAAAACAAAAATTGCCAGAAACATTGTAGGAAAATAACATTTTACACTTCAGTCATCTTTCCTGCTAAACAAGGATAGTTTCCATAAAAGCCAACTATCATAACTTTGTTGCTGGAACTGAAGTCCACATAATTACCCATGAGCCTAAAGGATTTATTTTTTACATATATATTTTTGCTTTTTCTTATTCAGAAGTCAAAGAACCATCTAGCCTTAAAATATAGAATCACAGAATCGTAAAGGTTGGAAAAGACCTCCAAGATCATCTGGTCCAACCGTCCCCCTATCACCAATATCACCCACCAAACCGTGTCCCTAGGCACCACGTCCAACCTTTCCTTGAACGCCCCCAGGAATGGCGATCCCACCACCTCCCTGGGAAACCTGTTCCAATACCTGACTACTCTTTCTGAGAAGAAATGTCTCCTAATTTCCAATCTAAACCTCACCTGGTGCAACTTCAGGCCATTCCCTCTAGTCCTATCACTAGTTACCTGTGAGAACAGGCTGACCCCCAGCTCCCCACAACTTCCTTTCAGGTAGTTCTAGAGAGCAATAAGGTCTCCCCTGAGCCTCCTCTTCTCTAGACTAAACAGCCCCAGTTCCCTCGGTTGCTCCTCATAGGACTTGTGCTCCAGGCCCTTCACCAGCTTTATAGCCCTTCTCTGCACACGTTCCAGGGCCTCGATGTCCTTCTTGTACTGAGGGGCCCAAAACTGAATGCAGTACTGAGCGCTGCCTCACCAGAGCAGAATATAAGGGGACAATCACCTCCCTGGTCCTGCTGGTTACACTATTCCTGATACAAGCCAGGATGCCGTTGGCCTTCTTGGCCACCTGGGCATACTGCTGGCTCATGTTCTGGTGAGCATTGATCAGCACCCCAAAATCATTTTCTTCTGTATAGCTTTCCACCCACTCTGCCCCATGCCTGTAGCATTGCATGGCATTGTTGTGACCAAAGTGTAGGACCCAGCACTTAACCATGTTGAAACTCATCCCATTGGCCTCTGCCCATCGCCCCATCCTGTCCTAGTCCTTCTGCAGGGCCTCCCTACTCTTCAGCAGATCAAAACTTCCCCCCGACTTGATGTCATCTGCAAACTTACTGAGGGTGCATCAAATTCCCTCATCCAAACCATCAATAAAGATACTAAAGAGTCCCCAACACCAACCCCAGGAGAACACCGCTGGTGACCGGTCACCAGCTGGATTTCACTCCATTCACTGCCACTCTCTGGACATGGCTATCCACCCAGATTTGAACCCACCAAAGAGTGTACCTGTCCAGACCATGGGCTGCCAGCTTCTCCAGAAGAATTCTGTGGAAGACCATGTCAAAGGCTTTGCTAAAATTTAGGTAGACTACGCCAACAGCCTTTCCCTCATCCACCAGGCGGGTCACCTGGTCATAGAAAAAGATGAGGTTGGTCAGGCAGAACTTGCCTTTCATGAACTCATGCTGACTGGACCTGATCCCCAGGTTGTCCACACATGCTGCATGGTTGCATTTAAGGTGACCTGTTCCAACACCTTTCCTGGCACCAAGGTCAGGCTGACAGGTCTGTAATTCCTTGGGTCCTCCTTACGACCCTTCTTATAGATGGGCATCACATTATCAAGTCTCCAGTCATTCGGGACTTCTCCAAATGACTATGATCGCTGATAGATGATAGAAAGCGGCCCAGCAATCACGTCCGCCAACTCCCTCAGCACCCTCAGGTGGATCCCATCTGTCCCCATGGACTTGTGACAGTGCAGGTGGAGCAGCAGGTCTCTAACTGTTTCCACCTGAACAGTGGGGGGTTTCTTCTGCTCCGCATCCCAGACTTCCAGGTCAGAAGGCTGAGTACCCTAAGGATAAGTGGTCTGACTGTAAAGACAGATGTAAAGAAGGCATTAACAACCTCAGACTTTTCCTTTTCCTTAGTAGTCATGTTCCCCTCTGCATTCAGCAAAGAATGGAGATTCTCCTTGGCCCTCCTCTTGACATTAATATATTTGTGAAAACATGTTTTGTTATACTTAACAAGAATGGCCAGGTTGAGCTTGTGCTGTAAAGCCCAGCCTGAGCTGGGCCTGCCTGATTTTTTGCCTGCCTAGCCTTCCTGATTTTTTCTCTGCTTATGCTGGCAACTTCCTTGTACTGTCCCCGAATTGCCTGCTCCTTCTTCCACCAGACATAAACTCTCTTTTTCTCCTGGAGACTCAGCAAAATTTCCCTGTTCTGCCTTTCCGGTCTTCTCCACCAGCTCATCTTATGGCACATGGGGATGGCATGCTCCTGCACCTTGAAGGCTTCCTTCTTGAGGAGAGTACAGCCTTCCTGGACTCCTCTGCCCTTCAGGACAGACTCCTAAGAACCCTCACTACCAGTGTCCTGAACAGTTCAAAGTCTGACCTCCAGAAGTCCAAGGTAGCAGTTTTACTGCCCCCCTCCTGACTTCACTAAGAATAGAGAGCTCTACCATTTCATGGTCACTCTGCCCAAGACAGCTTCTGACCACCACATCTCCCACCAGTCTTTCTCTTTCCATGAACAGCAGGTCTAGCGAGGCACACTCCCGGTAGACTCACTAACCAGCTGAGTCAGGAAGCTATCTTCCATGCACTCCAGAAACCTCCTAGACTGCTTCCTCAGGGCTGTATTGTTTTTCCAGCATATGTCTGGGAAGTTAAAGTTCCCCATGAGAACAAGAGCTGGCAATTGTGTGACTTAACGCCAGCTGCTAACAGAACACCTCATGTCTCTTCATCCTGGTTTTGCAGTTTATAACAGACCCTCACCAGGATGTCCACCTTGTTGGCCATCCCCCTGATCCTTATCCATAGGGACTCTACCTTATCATTTCCAACGCTGAGCTCAACAACATCAAAACTCTCTAATATAGAGAGCCGCACTACCACCACTCCTTTGTTGTCTGTCCCTTCTGAATAGCTTATAGCCATCCATTGCAGCACCCCAGTCACGGGAGTGGTCCCACTACATTTCAGTGATGGCAACTAGCTCATAGTTTGCCTGCCACACAATGGCTTCCAGCTCCTCCTGTTTGATGCCCGTGCTGCATGCATTGGTGTTGATGCACTTCAGTTGTGCCACTACCCTCATCCCCAACCTGGCATTGCTTCCCCAGGCTCATCTCTGTTGTGCCTTACTTCATCCCCATCCCCCTTCATACCTAGTTTAAAGCCTTCTCAGTGAGCCCTGTCAGCTCCTGGGCTAACATCTGTTTCCGGCTTTGAGACAGGTGTAACCCATCTGCAGCCATCAGGCCAGGTGCTGAATAAACTAAAAAACATGGCAAAAAAAAAAAAAAAAAGGTGAAGGCACCAGCCTCTCAGGTTTATCAGCTGGGCTTTCCAGGTCTGCTCAGTATCCCTCCCTACCGCTGAAGGGATAGAAGAAAACTCCATCTGCACCACCACTCCACCCACTAATTGCCCAACCCCCTGATAGCCTTCAGGCTTCTCTCAGAGATTTTGTTGCTGCCAGTCTGAATTATCACTCAGGGATAATAATCAGAGGGGCAAACCAGGCCAGGAAGTTTCCTGGTAATGTCCCTGACCTGAGCCTCAGCGAGGCAGCAGACCTCCAGACCCCTCCCTATGGGTAGGGTCTGGCCAACATATGGGGCTCTCTGTTTCCCTCAGAAAGGAGTCGCCTATGACAGTTACCCTTCTTTCCTTCTTGGTGGAGGAAATCTTGAGGCATGGAGTTGACTTCCTTGTCCTAGACAACCTCCTGTGTGGACCTTCCCCCATATCCTCACCAACCTGTCCCCCAAGCTCCAGGGCCTCAAACCTATTGTGTAAGGACACCTGGGGAGGCAAGGTAGGTACAGAGGGGGATTGCCTGTGACACCTTGCAGGGACCTGTTTCTACTCGTCTCACCTCATAGGTCCCCTCCCTCTGCCTAACAGCAAAAGGGCAGGGGGTCCACCACTATTTGGGGTTTATCATCCTGGTGCCTTTCCCTCAGGCATGGCAGGGAGTTGCTCCACCAGTCTAACTCCTGCTCATGCTCCCTGATGGTCTTTAATCTCTCCACCTCCTCCTAAAGCTCTGCCACTAGGCTGATCAGATCCTCCACCTGCTTGCAACTCACTCAGGCAGTATCTCTGCCACCCTCTTGGTAGCAACAGGCTCAGGCATTCCCTGCAGCTGGATACCTGAACTTGCATTTGGGGGCAAGCAGTCGGTCTGGGTTGCCACTGTCTCTGTGGCTAGAGCTTTCTCCCTGGTGGAGACCATGGCTGGTTTTGCTATCTGGGAGGTAGCTGGTAGGTGAATTCATCTCCTGAGTGGGGAGGGATATTCTGCCCTACCTGCATGCACTGCTGCAACACAGCCTGGTTGCTTGTACTCCCCAGGAGCTGCCTTTGCAGAGGCAACAACAGAGGAGGGCCCTGCTGGCTCTGCCCGAGCCTCATCAGTCACCCTAGCAAGGGCTGCTGGGTTCTGGCTGCTCCCACATCTGCCTCGAATGGCCTGTAAGCAGAAAACCCCCTGAATGCTGTGATCCCCTGCTGCACTGCAGAACGCGTCTGCCTCGGAGCCAATCATCTCCACAAGTGACTGTAAAATGGCGGCTCCACCATGTTCTTGATCTGCCCAACACCAACCATTTAACTACTGTCAACTCATCTCCCAGGTTTCTCATGCAAAGTGTGTCCTGGTTTCAGCTGGGATAGAGTTAATTTTCTTCCTGGTATCTGGTATGCTGCTGTATTTCTGCTTTAAGATGAGAATGGTTTAGGATGTGCTGATAACATCCTGATGTTCTAGGTGTTGCTGAGCAATAAGGAGGCTGGAAATGCAAAAGAAACTGGAAGGGGACAGAACAAGGACAGCTGACCCAAACTGGTCAAAGGGATATTCCATAACATACAATGCTGTGCTGAACAAAAACACTAGAGAGGCCCACTGCATGGGAATGAACTAGACATCAGTCAGCAGGTGGTGAGCAATTACACGGCGAATCACTTTCTCTTTTATTTATTACTAATAATATTTTTTCTCCTTCCTTTTCTGTCCTGTTAAACTGTCTTTATCTCAACCCATGAGTTTTTACCCTTATTTTTCTGATTCAATCCCATAGTGTGTTGAGGAGTGAGTGATCTGTGTGGTGCTTAGCTGCCTGCTGGTTAAACCACAGCAACCTGTCACATGTTCACTTCTCAATGGCACTGCTTTTAGTGCACTCTCTCTCTCTCTCTCTCTCTCTCTCTCTCTCTCTCTCTCTCTTTCTCTCATTCTCTCTCTCTCACAAATAACATATGGAAAAAAAATAATAAAAACATAAGAGGCTTCAATTAGGGAGAAAGAAAATATAATGTGTTTTAAGAAAGTTTACTGTTTTCATGAGCAATCTGTACAGTTTGTTTCTTGATCTGTCTTAAATATAGAGGTACTTCCCTATTAAGCATTATTCAGCTTTTAAAAATCAAGAGATTTTATGTTTAAAGGCAGGCATTATTTTCTTCATGGTAGAGATTTGGTAGCCCATCTTGACTGTTAATATGCTTGGTTTTAGATGTATCTGTTTATGTCTGTATTTCTTTCCTTTTAAAGAAAACAACAAGGAACATTGAGTCCAACTCCTGGCTACACACAGGTCTACACAAAAATTCTGACCATATCACTAAGAGCATAGTCCAAATGCTTCTTAAACTCCAACAGGCTTGGTGCCGTGCCTACATCCCTGGGGAGCCTATTCCAGTGCTTGACAACCCTCCCAGTGAAGAACCTTTTCCTGATATCCAGCCTGAACCTCCCCTGTCACAGCTTGATTCAATTCCCTCGGGTTCTATCACTGGTCACTAAAGAGAATAGATCGGTGCCTGCCCCTCCACTCCCTCTCATGAGGAAGCTGTAGACCGCAATGAGGTCTCCCCTCAGCCTCCTCTTTTCCAGGCTGAACAAACCAAGTGACCTCAGCTGCTACTCGTACGTCTTCCCCTCTAGGCCCTTCACCATCTTTGTAGTCCTTCTCTGGACACTCTCCAATATTTTCATGTCCTTTTCGTACTGTGGTACTGAGAACTGAACACAGTACTTGAGGTGAGGCCGCACCAGCGCAGAGTAGAGCAGGACAGTCACTTCCCTTTACCGACTAGCAATGCCATGCCTGATGCGCCCTAGGACACGGTTGGCCATCCTGGCTGCCAGGGCACACTGCTGGCTATTGTTCAGCTTGCTATCAACTAAAACCCCCAGATCCTTTTTTGCAGGGTTGACCTCCAGCATCTCATCCCCCAGTCTGTACAGATAGCCAGGGTTGCCCCTTTCCAGGTGCAGAATCCAACACTTGCTCTTGTTAACCTTCATCTTATTGGTGATTGCCCAGCTCTCCAATCTGTCCAGATCTCTCTGCAAGGCCCTTCCAACTTCAACAGAGTCAATGACTCCTCCAAGTTTAGTATCATCAGCAAATTTAGTCAAAACACCTTGTAGTCCTACATCCAAACCATTTATGAAAACATTGAGAAGAACTAGCCTTAAAATGGAGCCATGGGGGACCCCATTAGTGACAGGTCGCCAGCCTCATATAACCCCACTTACCATAATTCTTTGAACCCTAACCGTCAGCCAATTGTTCATCCATCGTATTAAGTGTTGTTTTTTTCTATCTGTATGCTGGACATTTTGTCCAGTAGGATCCTATGAGAAACTGTATCAAAAGCTTTACTGAAATCCAAAAAGATTACATCAGCTGGCTTCCCTCGAATGACTAGATGGGTGATCTTATCGTAAAAGGAAATCAAATTTGTCAAACAGGACATACCTTTTGTGAACCCCTGTTAGCTGTGACCAGTGACTGCATTATCCCCCAAGGGCACTTCAGTAACTTCAGGGATAATCTTCTACATAATTTTACCAGGCACTGACGTGAGACTGACAGGTCTGTAGTTACCAGGGTCTTCTTTCTAGCTTTTCTTAAAAACTGAGACCACATTTGCCCACCTCCAGTCAACTGGGGCGTCTCCAAACTCCCAAGACTGTCGAAAAATAATTGAGAGAGGCCCTGCGATGACATCAGCCAGCTCTCTGAGCACCCTGAGATGAGTTCCATCCAGACTCATGGACTTGTATGGATGCAGGTGGAGCAGCAAATCCCTCACACTCGTTCCGGGTTGGCTGGGAGTTTATCATTCCCACTGTCATGGTCCTCCAGCTCAGGGCACCCAGGGTCCTGAAGCCCATCATCGGCATTGAAGACAGAGGCAAAGAAGGCATCAAATGCCTCTGCTTTGCTCATGTCCTTGTCTGTGAGGTGAACATCCCCATCAAGCAGTGAACCTATGTTTTCCCTAGTCCTCCTTTTCCTGTTCACATACTTAAAAAAAAAAAAAAAAAAAAAAAAAAAAACAAAAAACTTTTTATTGTTTCCCACAGACCTAGACAGCTTCAACTGGGCTTTGGCCACACAAATTTTCTCCCTACAAAGGCGAACAGCATCCCTGTAGTCCTTGTTGTCTGACCCTGCTTCCAGTGGCCACACACTTCCTTTTTGTGCCTAAGCTCCAGAAGAAAATCCCTGGTCAGCCAAGCCAGCATTCTGCCCCTCCTTCTTCATTTCCAATATTTTGGAATTGCCTGATCCTGTGCTTTTAGGAGGCAGTGCTTACAGACTGACCAACACTGATGGATGCCATTGCCTTCAAAAGCAGTTTCCCAGGCGACCTTACTAACTAGTTCCCTGAGCAGCCTGAAGTATGCTCTCCCCATATGCAGGGTTGAAGTTTTGGTGGTAGTTTTCATCCTGTCACCAAAATCAATCACTATTCAGTGATTGATAGTCAATTTTCTTCCATATTCACAAAACATTCCATAATAATAAGCTATTTCTAAATTATTTGTTATGTTAATACTTTGGAAAAATGCTTACAAGCATGCATTTATTAACATCTGAACTATTTTCTAGCTCTTTTTATGACAGTCAATGCTCTGTGGTTCATTGCTATGTCATGCCATTCTTCCTAGCTTCGGATTGGATGATGCAAAAAAAAAGCATTCCAATAACTTTTATACAACCAATATCAATTTGCACAAGTGTGCAGAAACAGAATAGAAAACGAATAAGAGTCAGCTGAATTAAAAGCTATTTGATCTCAGATAAACCATGTTTTATTGTTCTTTCAGGAAATTCTGGTAAGACATATATACTCAAAATTCCATTACATGGATATTAGCTATGAGATACAGGGTTTTCCCACTTTAATCCATAATTTTAGACCCGCATATTTTTCATCTTATCACTAATTGGGCTTTTCTATTATTCATTGCTGAAAGAGACCAACTTTTCTTAAACGTATATGACTGATAGCTATCTGACTTCTAAAAGAAATACTACTATTCCTTTCCTCCTTGATATCAGTGTTGCTGAACCAAAAAAACAAAAAACAAACAAACAAAAAAAAGAAAGTTAGCTGCAATTCTCAAAGCATCATTAATGCAAAAAAGGCAATAGATAATTAGGCTAAATGTGACAAGGAAATAGCATATTTAAGTTTTAAAATGAACACAGGTTAAAAAAAAACTTTACAATTAATCTAAGATTTTTTTAGCTTTAATCTAAGTTTTAGACAAGTTATTAAGCAAAATAAATGCTATTCCTATGTAATTTATACAATTGATCTACTTCTTCTGAAAGCCCCTCCTTGACTGTTTATCAGTTGTTGTTGTTGTTGTTGTTGTTTTTTTACTGAAATAAAATAAAGTGCATCGTGCATCAAAAATATCCCAGTTTCTTATTTAAGTCTGAATGGACTATAGAAAAGATAATTTGGGTCTATTTTCTATTTACCCTAACTACACTGTATCAATATTTCAATTTTGCACTAGACTGTAGTGTATGAACTCTTCGATAAAGTTCAATATTTCCATATTATTTTCATATGTTTTGTAGACTTACACAGAAGCCTAACTGTTACTAGAGAAGTGTTTTCACAGAGGAGTTTAATGAGAGGCCCTATCAAACTTACACAACCTGACTGCAAAAAGTGACTTCTAAGGAAGTCAGTTCAGTGTGTGAAACGCAGTCATTTGTGGAATCTCTGCTCTTAATTGGCATTTACTTTTTGGTGATTAATCAATATTATACACACAGATCTCCTGCAGTAAGGATCTATGCAAGAGTTCAGATTTGCCAATGAGGCAACCTAGCTTGCATACCCAGTTTCTACCTTGGACATGATAGAAACACATATAGTTAATACTGTTTCTCCCATTCCACAGTTAAATCCCGTGCATCTGAATTGACCTCTCAATGGATTCCATTTTCAAATTACTTTATTTTTGCTCGTATTTCTATGATTAAATTTAATGCAAAATTTGCTTTAAAACGTTGAAAAAATCCAAAATTTTACCTGTAAGTAAACATGCAGAATATTAAAAATGTTTCAAAACTCACACACTTCCATTCCTCAAATATACTCTTTGGAGTCTGAACGTATAAGGTGTTATTTGCAAACTACAGAGATAATTAATCAGAAATAAATAAAAGAAAAAAGAAAAAAGAAAAAAAGTTCTACAGAGATAATTCATTCAGAAAAAAAATAACTTTTGCTATTATCATTTGGCTGTAAAGTTAATTTTATTTGTTCTTGAATAGCACAGAGGGTGACAAAGACTTCAGTTGTTGCACACTTTCACTCTAGAGATACTATAAATATCCACCAGCTAGAATACAGAAACTTTATGATTGTTTCAAAAGTTGTCATAAGACATTTAGGTAGCCTTTCAAAAGTTAGGACTTAACTGCTTCTGCTTCTGAAATGTTGTGTAACCGCCTTTATGCTAGAAGTTCAATACAGAAATAGATGATGTCAGTGAGAAATACCAAGTTGAAAAAAGTGTAGTTATTACTATAAATATCATAGACCTCTACACGGTGGAAAAGGTTGGGAATAAGGAGATCTAACAGAAAACCTAGAAAAAGCTCTGACATGGAGAATGTGTGGCAGGTCAGAGGGATATGAGAAGGCAAGTATTAAGCATAGGAAACTTCTGAATAACAACAGAATTCACACGACAGACATATAATTCATTATTCAGTTACTTGGGGCTAGTTAATCTAGAGTGACCTAATCAAAGAACAGCAGTAGCTTAAATATTTAATCTGTATTGCTGCATTTCTATGACTTCATGTATTATTCTTGCTGACTTACTGTTACTACTTACTTCATATTTGAAGTAATGTAGTATTTGTATGTGAAAGTATTTGAATATGAAGTAATAATATGAATTATATGGATAATTATGAAGAGACATTCACAAAAGCTGATTATAATATATAAGAAACAATTCAAAACATTTATGCTTTGCTGTGGGTCAAATTTTGTTCTCTTCCAATGTTTAAAGCTAACTCTATAAATGTTTGTTAAGAATTTGAGTCAAAAATTGTTAGTGTAAATAGTAAATATCTGGTTTTTATTTGTAGTATAATTTCCAGATCTGAGTGGAGATATTACATATGTTCTGTCTGATTCTTGGGAGGGAAAAAAAAAAAAAGTTTTAAAATACATTTCAAAGTACCTTTTAAACACCTTTAAAAAATATTTTTGCACTTCTTCGACATCAAGTATAAACCCAGTTATATAATCCAAATCTCATGCATCCTTTAAGCTCACTAGGTACTCATTCAATTTTTCTTTTTCCCAGTGAGGTGTCTTAACTATTCCATGTATTACAACTATTCTAAAGCAACTTCCATAGCTCCAGCATTTCTGCTGCTTACCGTTGTCCAAACAGCACATATTTCATGTTGCTGCCTTTGTCCCCCCCTGCCTCCCAAAACCAGACAAACAAACAAACATAAACTTAAATATAAGTCTTGAGAAAAAAGGAAGTGGAAAAGAAGGGATCTATACACCTTGTTCAGGCAGCAGAATGAAACAAATTGTTACTGAAATACCTAGGGTGAGTAATAAAATACCTGTTTCTAGGGACAAACTAATTTATTTAAAGCATATGTACTAAAAAACAGGAGGAAACAAGGAAGTCAGCTTCATATGAAATAATCAGCCAAGGTTCCTCACAAGTAAACCGCATAATTTTCACACTACTACATTGTAAAGATATTATTGGAGCAAAAACAATAACAACAAGAAAAACAAAAGACAAAACTGCAAAATTGCATATTTTTTTCACATAAATCTTTTAAAAATTCTTTATGTATTGGTCCTAAAAAGAAAGTAAATATTCACATTTTTGAAGAGGATTTACAAAATATTTAAATATTTTGTAAAATTTTTCCAGAGCCAGACAGTTAACTTCTAAAACAGAGATAACATCTGTTACTCAGTGAAGACAGTCACCTCACAAATGGAGATGTAGACAGAGAAGAAATGCTTAATGCCTTCTTTGCCTCTGTCTTCAACAATGATGAAGGGTCCTGGGACTCCTGGAGCTGTGAGTTGGAAGATGGTGTCTGCAGTAACAATAAACTCCCAGCCAACTACAAACTTGTGCAGGACTTGCTGCTCCACCTAGATGCATATAAGGCTATGGGGCCCAATGGGACTCATCCCAGGGTGCTCAAAGAGCTGGCTGATGTCATTGTGAGAGCTCTCTCAATTATTTTCTTGTGAATCTGGAGAGGTCCCAGTCCACTGGACGCTGGCAAATGTCCCAGTTTTCAAGACAGGCAAGAAAGAAGACCCTGGTAATTACAGGCCTGTCAGTCTCACTTAAGTGCCTGGAAAAAAAATATGGAGAAGATTATTCTGGAAGTTACTGAAAATCACTTGAAAGACAACACAGATATTGATCACAGCCAATACATGTTCACAAGGGGAAGGTCCTGTTTAATGAACTTAATTTCCTTTTACGACACGGTTACCCACCTATCTAGTAGACCAACAGAAGTCAGTTGATCTAATCTTTTTGGATTTCAAAAAAACTTTTGATACTGTTTCTCACATCATCCTTCTGGGCAAAATGTCCAGCATACACCTGGAAAAATGCATAAGATGGGTGAACAATTAGCTAATAAGTTGGGCTGAGTTATAGTAAAGGGTTACACCAGACTGGTGGCCAGTCAGTAGTGGGGTTCTGCGGGATTCTATTTTGGGGCCAGCTCTCTTCAGTGTTTTCATAAATGACTTCTATGAAGGACTCAAAGGTATACTAAGTTTGCAAACTATACTAAATTGGGTAAATTAGGGGGCTGGGCAATCACCAACAATATGAACTTTAACAACAGCAAGTGTTGGATTCTGCACCTGGGAAGGGGCAACCCTGGTTATACGTATAGACGAGAAGCTGGAGAGAAGCTCTGCAGAAAGAGATCATAGAATCATAGTATGGTTTGGGTTGGAAGGGACCTTAAAGATCATTGAATACCAACCCCCCTGCTATGGGCAGGGAAACCTTCCACTAGACCAGGTTGCTCAATGCCCCATCCAACCTGCACTTAAACACTTCCGAGGATGAAGCATCCATAATTTCTCTGGGCAACATATTCCAATGATTCACCACCCTCTTGATGAAGAATTTCTTCCTTATATCTAATCTAAACCTAGCCTCTTTTAGTCTGAAGCCATTACTCATTGTCCTATCACTACACTATCACTATCACTCTCCTGCTTTCTTGTAGACCCTCTTTAGGTATTGCAAAATTGTTGTAAGGTTTCCTTGGAGCCTTCTCTTCTCCAGTCTGAACAACCACAACTGTCTCAGCCTGTCTTCATAAGAGAAGTGCTCCATCCCCTTGATCATCTTTGTGGCCCTCCTTTGGACTCATTCTAATATGTCTGTGTCCTTCTTGTGCTGAAGGGCCAAAGAGCTGAATGCAGCACTCCTGGTGGGGTCCTACAAGAGCAGAGTAGAGGGGGAGAATCACCTCTCTCAACCTGCTGACCATCCTTCTTTTGCTGCAGCCCAGGATACAGTTGGCTTTCAGGGCTGCAAGCACACATTGCTGGCACATGTTAAGTCTCTCATCAACCAACACCCCCAGGTGCTTTTCTTTAGAGCTGATTTCAGTCCATTCTCTGCCCAGCCTCTCTTTGTAGGTAGGATTGCCCCAGCCCAGATGCAGGACCTTGCACTTGGCTTTGCATGAGGTTCACACAGACCCACCTCTCAAGCCTCTCCAGGTCTCTCTGTATGGCATCCCTTCCCTCCAGCATATCAACCACACAACACAGCTTGGTGTCTTAGGCAAACTTGGTGAGGGTGCACTCAATTTCACCGTCAAAGATGTTAAACAGTACCAGTCCTAGTACTGACCTCTAAGGAACACCATTCACTACTGATCTTCACCTGGACATTGAGCCATTGACCACAACTCCTATAGTGTGACCATCCAGGCAATTCCTCACCAACTGATTGATCCATCCATCAAATCCTTGTCTCTCCAATTTAGAGGATCTAGAGGGGAAGACATAAGAGGAGTAGCTGAAGTCACTTGTTTTGTTCAGCCAAGAGGAGACCGAGGGAAGGCCTCATGATGACCTATAGCTTCGTCAAGAGAGGAGTGCAGGGTCAGGTGCTGATTTCTGCTCTCTGCTCACAGCTGCACAACCCAAGGGAATGGCGTGAAGCAGCATCAGGGGAGGTTTGGGCTGGATGTTAGGAAAAGATTCGCATGATTGGATGTTAGGAAAAGACTACCAATAAGGTAGTCAGGTACTGGAACAGGCTCCCCAGGGAAGTCGTCACAGCACCAAGCCTGATGGAGTTCAAAAAAATGTTTTGAAAATGTTCTCAGAAATATATATATATTTTTTTTATTATTAATTTTGTGTGTGTGTGTGTGTGGTCCTGTATGGAGCTAGGAGTTGGACTTGATCCTTGTGGATCCCTTCCAACTGACATTTTTATAGTCCTAACACCCAAATTTTGTAAGCAATGCACTGCTTTGTACAGAAATACCCAGTGCTCATTCCAATATGATCAACTAAATGATAAGCATCAGCTTAAGAGATTTGAGTGTTATCATCACAGATATGTATACTGAAGTTAGTTGACAGTTTTCATATTATGGTCCTGTATAGACTGGAAAACGTAGTCTGACAATATGCCTGTGCTGGTAGAGGTACATTGAAAAAAACTGCAAGTGAAAGCGAAGTTTATATTGCCTTTCCTAGTCCATAAATTGCTTGAAAACTATTTGAATGCTTACATTTCCTTTTTACTGGAGAAATATTCCTAAGTTCACACATTGTGTTCTCTTTTTCATTTAAACCATTTTTCAGAGGATATTTTTCTAACATCTTGTAGTATTAGTTTGTGGGAACTCTGAATCTCTGGATGTAGGTTTGCATCTGTTCAGGTGTGCATATAGGTGTGCATCTGTTCTACAGATGTAGAAGAAGTAAAAAACTATGAGAAATAAAGAATTTAACAACTTTGGTCCCAGTGTGCTTTTATCAGAGGAAATTAGGCACTTTGTGCAATAAATAAAATTTTCAAATATTTCTTTTTGAAAATCCTTTAATAAACATTATCAAAAATACATATCTGAACACTATTGGTTTTGAAGTTAGAGCTTCAATGAAACAGTGAGAGAATAATAGCAACAGTAATGTGCTAGGATATACAATGATCTGTCATTCTGAGGTGTTAATATAATAATGACATTCAAACGAAGTAAATATGAGCAGCTGATTTCATTTCATTATGCTAAAACAAGGAGCATGATTAAAGTGATTTTTTTTTCTTTCTCTCTCTCTGTCTTTCCCCGTTTAACCACTCCCAGTTACTTACTCCCCTTACATCTGCTATCTTTCTGTTTTACTTTTCAAGATCAGTTTCATAAGAAGAATTAATCCCCAGAACTGCACCGGAGTCATATGGTGATGAGTATGTTTCTGAGTCATATAACCTTTTTCCTGAGAACAAAAACTAACTAATAAGTAATTTATTAATAGTTTTGACTGTTGTGTTTCACCGAAACAAGTGAGTAAAATGACTAGAAATATGGTACCAGAAGACAACTTTAAAATAAAATAAAATAAAATAATCTGAATGGTGTGGCACATATAAAATGTGATCAATAGCTCTGGAAAGTCCCAGGGAAAACACAAAACAGAGAATGAAGGTGAAGATGAAGAAAAAGGAAAGAAAGCAAAAGAATAAGTCAAGAAATTAAAGGGTGCAGCGAAATCATTGTTTTGAAGCAGGACAGCAATTTTGAATTACCTTCTGAAATGAAAAAAAAAAAAAAAAAAGCAGTCAAAGGGATAACAGATGAAGGTGAGAGACTCATCTTGCATGAGGGGGAACTTTCACTGACCATTTACACTGGTCAAGGGTACTAATCTTACCTGACCCTCATGGAAGAACGGTGGACACTTCTCTGGGAGTAAAGACTGCAGCTCTAGCTGGGGGTCTGCAGCATCTACCCCTGCCCTGTATGTTGCCCCCAGACAGATGGAGCTGCTGAAAGCAGAACCTGCAATGCAGACCTCAAATGGCAGGAAGGGCCTAAACGTTTCCCCCGTGTCAGGGAAGGGGAGGAAGATGACCACAGGAGTAGACTGCAACTGGTGGCTGAGCTGCATGAGGCAGTGAGAAGGCTATGTCACATCAGGGAGGATGAGGAAGAGTTAGGTAACTTGTTCCAAGAACAGTCTGTAGTGGACCCACAGTCCACAACCAAACAGCCAAAAACTCAAGTTTTGCATGAGCAGGTGATCTGGCAGGACCTGCCACCCATGGGGGACCCACAATGGAGCAGTTTGCTCCTGAAGGACAGATCCCATGGTATAGTTAAGATCTGCTGCCTATGGAAAGCCCATGCAGAATCAGTTTGGGAAGGATGGCATCCTTGCTTCAGACTCCATGATGGAGCATAGGCAGAGAGTGACTGTGAAGGAGAAGTGGAAACAAAGCATTAGGGACTGTTTTCAACCACTATTCCCTGTTCCCCTATGCCACTTGAGAGGAGAACATAGAAGAGGGTGGAGAAGCCATCGCAGAATGGCTTCGGTTGGAAGGGACCTTAAAGATCATCTAGTTCTCACACTCCTGCCATGGGCAGAGAGACCACCCACTAGATCAGGTTGGCCAAGGCCCCATCCAACCTGGCTTTGAACACCTCCAGGGGTGGGGCATCCACAACTTCTCTGGGTACTTGCTCTGGGAAGGTGGTTTTAGTTTGCTTTTAGTTTCTCATTGTTCTAGCTTGTTAGTAATAGGTAATAAATTATATTGATCTCCCTATGCAGAATCTGTTTTACCTGTATTATAACTGTTGAATGATATCCTTGTCCATATCTCAATCCTTGAGCCCTTTCCATTGTATTTTCTCCTCCTTTCCCTTTGAGGAGGGGGAATGAGAGGGCAGTTTTGGTGGAGTTCAGCTGCCCAGCTTGGGTAAAACTACCACAGGGGCATAGGTAGTTTTGTCTTCAATCTTCCTAGTCAGAGTGAAAGAAATTGAAAGGACCAGACAAAGATGGTGAATCAACTAATGTTTATGAGACTACTGATAATGGCCACAGATTTTGCTGCTTTGACCATAGGACTCCCTTTTGAGAAACCCATTCTACAGGAGTCAGATGGAGTCCATTGATCAGAGAAAGGAAAAAGCATCTTTATTTTCAGGCTTGCCCAGCTTGTGAAGAAAGCTTTAAACTAAAGCTGCCAGGGGAGGGAAGCATTAAAGCTAGTATCAGCAGTGGCTGCCCAGAGATAGAAAAAAGAGCAGAGGTCAGCTGGAGAGCAATTGAAGGACAGCACAAAGGAATGTCAGCCATTAAGTCAGTTTCATAGATTCATAGAATGACTTGGGTTGGAAGAGACCTTAAAGATCATCTAGTTCCAAACCCCGTGCCATGGACAGGGATGCCACCCACTAAATCAGGTTGCCCAAG
This sequence comes from Cygnus olor, assembly GCF_009769625.2. NCBI lineage: Eukaryota > Metazoa > Chordata > Aves > Anseriformes > Anatidae > Cygnus > Cygnus olor. The sequence goes on from NC_049198.1 coordinate 37,992,357, forward strand.
GCCCCATACAGCCTGGCCTTGAACACCTCCAGGGATGGGGCATCCACAACTTCTCTGGGCAACCTGTTCCAGTGCCTCACTACCCTTACAGTGAAAAATTTCTTCCTTATATCTAATTTAAGTCTACCCTCTTTTAGTTTGAGAACATTCCCCTTTTTCCTATCATTATCTACACAAATAAGGAGTCCCTCTCCATCCTTTTTATAACACTCCTTTAGGTATTGAAAGGCCTCAGTGAGTTCTACCTGGTTCCTTCTCTTCTGCAGACTGAACATCCCCAGCTTTCTCAGCTTTTCTTCTCAGGAGAGGTGTTTCAGCCCTCTGATCAACTTTGTAGCCCTCCTCTGGACCGGCTCTAACAGGCCCACATCCTTCTTTTGCTGGGGGCCCCAAAACTGAATGTAGTACTTGAGGAGGGGCATCAAAATGGCAGAGTAGAGAGGGACAATCACCTCCCTCCACCTGCTGGTCACACCTCTTTTGATGCAGCCCAGGACACAGTTGGCTTTCTGGGCTGCAAGCACACACTGCTGGCTCATGTTAAGCCTTTCGTCCACCAGAACCCCCAAGTCTCTTTCTGCAGGGCTGCTCCCAGTGAGTTTTTCTCCCAGTCTGTACTCCTGTCTGGGATTGTCCTGACCCAGGTGCAGCACCTTGCACTTGGACTTGTTGAACCTCATGCAGTTCACATGGGCCCACTTATCACGCTTGTTCAGGTCCCTTTGGCTGGTACCCCTTCCTTCTTTGGTATCAACCGCACCACTCAGCTTGGTGTCATCTGCAGACTTGCTGAGGGTGCACTCAATCCCACTGTCTGTGTCATTGATAAAGATATTAAACAGTACTGGTCCCAAGACAGACCCCTGAGGGACACTGCTTGTCACCAGCCTTCACCTGGACATAGAACCATTGAACACCACTCTCTGGGTGTGGCCTTTGAGCCAATTCCTTTTCCACTGGATGGTCCACCCTTCAAATGCATATCTTTTCAATTTAGAGATTAGGATGTCATGTGGGACCACATCAAAAGCTTTACAGAAATCTAAGTAGATTACATCAGTCAGCCTTTGCTTGTTGACTGATGCAGTTACTCCATCATAGATGGCCACCAGATTGTTCAGGCAGGATTTGCCCTTGGTGAAGCCATGCTGGCTGTCTTGGATTGCCTCCTTGTCATACAAGTGCCTTAACATTGCCTTCAGGAGGATCCATTCCATGATCTTGCCAAGAGCAGAGGTGAGGCTCACCAGTCTATAGTTCCCTGGGTTTTTCTTTCTACCCTTTTTAAAAATGGGAGTGATGTTTCCCTTCTTTCAGTCACCAGGCACTTTGCCTGAGTGACGTGTTTTTTTCGAGTATGATGGAGAATGGCTTGACAACTACATCAATCACTTCCCTCAGGACCCTGGGATGCATGTCATCAGTCCCCATAGACTTGCAGTTGTTAAGTTGCATCAGAAGATCCTGACATTGCTCTTTACTTACAGTGGGAGGGACTCTGCTCTCCCAACCCCCGCCTAGAGGTTCAGGGACATGAGAGATGTGGGAAATCTGACCACTAGTGAAGACTGAGGCAAAGAAATTGTTAAGTACCCCAGCATTCTCCATATCCGTTGTTACGAGTTCTGTCTGTCTTCATTTGTCAGAGGCAGTATGCTCTTCTTAGTCTTTTTTTTTTTTTTTTTTTTTTCCCAGCCAATGTACCTGTAGAATCCCTTCTTGTTATTCTTTGCATCCCTCACCAAATTTTGTTCTGTCAGTGCCTTGGCTTTCCTGATCCCATCCCCTGCACATCCAGACAGCGTTTCTGTACTCCTCCCAGGGCACACGGCCCTGTTCCCACTGTCTGTGCGTTTCTTTCGTCTGTTTGACCAGCAGGTCCTTGTTTATCCATGCTGGCTACCTACCTTCCCTGCTTGATTTATTACATATGGGAATAGAGAGCTCTTGTGCTCTAAGGAAAATATCCTTAAAGAGTTGCCAGCTCTGATCAGGTCCTCTGTCTCTAGCGTCCCATGGGATTTCATCCACTAATTTTTTGAACAGCTGGAATTTTGCTCTTTTAAAGTTCAGGGTCCTGCTTTTGCTCTTAGCCAGGCCCACATCCCTTGAGATCACAAATTCATCCAGGCCATGGTCGCTGCAACACAGACTTCCTCCAATCTTAACCTCTTTAATGAGCTCTTCTGCACTGGTGAGTGCCAGGTCCAGTAACACTTCTCCTCTGGTTGTGCATTGTCTTATACCTGGATGAGGAAGTTGTCCTCAGTGCACTCCAGGACTCTCCTTGGTTGCTTTCCCAAGCAGACGTCTGTGTGGTTGAAGTTGCCCATCAGGATGAGAGCCTGTGAGCACAATGCTTATTGTAGTTGGAGCAAGAAAGCCATATCCACAGGCTTCCCTTGGTCGTGTGGCCTGTGGTAGACCCCAGCCACAAGGTGTCCTTTGTCTGGTCCTTAATTTTTACCCACAGGCTCTCAACTTGCTCTTGGCTGTTTCTTAGAGGCAAGTCTTCACAATCTATCTATTTCTTAACACAGAGGGCAACACCCTCACCCTTCTGTTTTTGAATATCTCTCTGGTAAAGCTTGTAGCCCTCCATCCCAATGTTCCATCTGTGTGATTCATCCCACCACATTTTCATGATAGCAATTAGATTGTAGTCTTCTAATTGCACTGTGGCTTCCTAATCCTCCTGCTTGTTTTCCATGCTGTGTACATTGATGTAGAGGCACTTCAACTGAGCTATGGACCACATCACCTTTTTATAGGGGTCTTTACTAATTCCTATGGGATGAGTCAGAGGTGTTTCCCTGCTGTTTTCTAAAGTATTGGCTCTCAGTGATTCTTTTGTGTCACTTACACATACAACCCCTTCCCCTGATGAATCTAGTTTAAAGCCCTGCTAATGAGTCCAGCCAGCTTGCTGCCTAAAGAACTCTTGCCCCACTTACTCATGTGTGCCCCATCCTGTGTCAACATGCCTGGTCTCTCAAAAACACGCCCAATTTCATAGAACGCAAAACCCTGAACATAACACAAGCTATGCAGCCAGTCATTCACCCGATCTGTATGCCACCTCCTCCTTAGGTCTCCTTCTCCAACTGGGAGGATTGAGGAAGACACTACTTGTGCTCCTGACCCCTTCAGCATCTTTCCAAAGGACATAAAGTCCCCTTTGATGTTTTGGAGTCTTCTTGTCACAGCCTCAGTTGTTCCTACATGAAAGAACAGAATGGGTGATAGTCCTCTGGCTTGACCAAGCTCGGTACACTCTTTGTTATGTCACAAATGCAGGCCCTGGGCAGGCAGCAAACCTCTGGAGAGATTGTCTGAGTAGCAAATGGATGCCTCAGTGCCTCTCAGAGAGGAATGTCCAATTACCAATGGTACTCATTCTTATACACATGGTTTGGGGGTCCACTTTTATACAGTTGCCCTTTCCTAGGTCTTGACCATTACCATTGTTGTTATTGACACCCTCTCCTCTTCTGAGCCCCAGAACATTGTATCTGTTGTGTAGGGGCAATTCCCAGGCAAGGGGGAGTTTGCTCACTCTGCTCCAAGCGGAGGCAAGGGTCCAGCCTTCCCTGTCTTGCAAGTCCATCCATTCTGCTAGTTTGGGGTTGGAAGTCACCTTACCACCCCCTTGCAAGGATTTAAGGCAGGGCTGTTGCTCAGCCAGCTCATGATACCATGCATCGATCTCTCACTTGTATAACAGGATGCATTGCAGCCTGCTGAGCTCCTCTATCAACACGGCAACTTGTTCAAAGAGTTCATCTAGCTGGTTACACATGCACCCACAACACCCGACTCTGCCTTCAGGCTCTAGGAGGACCTCAAGATTCTGGAGTTCCCTGCAGCAGATGATCTGAACAGCTCTTTCAGTCCTTGGGAGGTCTGTCTGGGTAGAGGTGTCTGCCGGGGGGGTTTGTAGCCCGTCCGTCTGGGTTTCAGTTTCAGCCTGACAGGTGCAGCTAGTGTACACCACTTTTGCCTCACTAGAAAGCTTCTCCATGTTACCCCCGGAATAGATAGTAGAGAACAGTCAGCCTCCCACCCTTCCTGCACTTTGTGTCTGCACAAATTGCTATGCAACTGGCCGTGCCACTCCCTGTCTGACACATCGCACCGTGTTCGCCATGCACCTGGTCACCGACACTCCCTAAGGGCTGCCTTTGTATGACACAGAGGGGAGCTATCCTGGCTCCTCCAATGCCTTCTCAGCTGCTCTTGTGAGGGCTGCCGGCTCGTGGAGGTTCCCTCAGCTGCCTCAAGTGGCCTCGATGCAGGAAACCCCCTGCATACTGCAATCCCCTGCTCTGCTGCAGAACATGTCTGCCCTGGAGCTACTTGCCTCGTCGAGTCATTCTTTAGGGGCCCAGTTTGAATGTCTCTACACATGGCATAGGAAATAAGCAAGGGGAACTGGAGTTTTTAACTTGGTCTCAGGGCTACAATAATATAGGCTTCAGTGAGATGTGGTGGTATGCATGTCTCGCACAAATGGACTTCTGAGATAGATGCTACAAGCACTTCTGGAGAGATAGGTAGGGAAGGAGAGGAGGTGGGGTAGCCCTTTTTGTTAGGGAAGGTCTTGACTGTATGGAGCTGACATGGTATTGAAAGGGTCAAGTGTTTCTGTGTAAGAGACCGGGAAAAGGTCAGCAAGGGAAGTATTGCTGTTGGAGTACATTATAGACCACCCAATAAGGATGAAGAAGCAGACAAAATATTCTGTAAGCAGCTAAAAGTGCCATGATCACCGGTGCTAGTTCTCAAGGGAGACAACTTCTCAGACATCTACTGGAAATACAGTACTGCTGAGAGAAAACAGTCTGGGAGATTCATGCAGTGTATGGAGGATAACTTCCTGACACAGGTGGTGAGTGAACTGATTAGGGAAAGTGCTGCTAGGACCTGTTATTTGTTAACAGGGAAGGTCTCATGGGTAATATGTTGGTTGGAGACTGTCTCGGGCAGAGTGATCACAAAATAGATAGATAGAGTTCTCAGTCCTTGGGGAAGCAAGGAGGGTGGCTACTTTGGATTTCTGAGGGCAGATTTTCACCTATTTAGGGACCTGTCTTCTAAAGGGCAAAGGAGATCAGGAAGGTTGGACATTCTTCAAGAATAAAATGTTGAAGGTACAGAAGCAGGCTGTCCATGTGTGCCAAAAGATAATTTGAAAGGGAAGAAGACCAGCCTTGCTGAACAGAGAGATTCTTCAGGAACTCATGAAGAAAAAGAGAGTTTATGACCTTTGGAAGAAGGGGCATGCAATTTAGGAGGGCTACAAAGATTTTGTGAGATTATGTAGGGAGAAAGTTAGAAAGGCCAAAGTCCAACTAGAACTTAACTTGTCTGCTTCAGTAAAAGACAATTTTCACATAAATGACAAAAAAGAAGGACTCTACACTTTATTGGATGGGGGGGATGGGGGGGACGGGGGTGTCTGTGACAAAAGATGAAGAGAAGTGACAAGTCTGTCTGAAGTGACAAGTGATAGGACACAAGTAAATGGCCTTTTATTGTGCCAGAGAGGGTTAGATTACATATCAGGAAGAATTTCTTCATAAGAGAAGTTGGTTAGGCATTGGAACATGCTGCTGAGGGAAGGGATGGAGTCCCCATCTATGGAGGTGTTGAAGAGATCTGTGGGTAAGGTGCTTAGGGACATGGTTTAGTGGTGGACTTGGTAGTGATAGGTGTTGGTTGGACTTGATGATCTTAAATGTTTTTTTCGAACCTAAATGATTCTGTCATTCTATGATTCCCATCTCCTAAGCATAAGACTAGTCTGGTTGCACGTGGAAGTTTCGGGAAGTAGAAAAATCATAAGAGTTGAAATTATAATATGGACATGGGACATTACTGAGGTGACAATATGAGAGGTAAGTTATAAGCCAACTATGTAGGCAGAGATTGCTGATCACAAGTAGTTAGAGCAATGTTATTTTTCCCAAATGAAATAACAATAACAACAACAAAACAACAACAACAACAAAACAACAAAACAACAACAGTAATAATAATAAATAAATAATAATAATAATGATAATAATAATAATAATAATAATAATAATAATAATACTCAAATTAAGTTCTGTTCCAGGATAGTGTGGAATATATGAAGTTAAACAACAAATTTTTAGAGCATTAATGTAAAAAATACAGCAACCCATAGAGTTCTGGATAATTTACTTTCAGTGACTTTATGCAAAGAAAGAATTTGAACTTTTAAAAAAATAAAATAGAAATGGAATCATGTTTTCTTGGAATTATTGCAAAGCATTATGAGAGGGGAAAATCGTTCAGTCTTATTTATGTGACAGAAAATCCTGATATGCATAAGATATGTTTTCATCAGCTCAGAAGGATTTAGTTTTGTAATTTTCACTGTGGCAGTCTATTAGTAAGACGAAATAACTGAATTATATATTAAGCACTGCAAAGAATAAATTTAGGAAGGTTGTAGATTGCAAAAGAAAACATATATTGATGTAGCTGTCGAAAGCACCAGATGAAAACCAAACCAAACCAAACCAAAACAAAACAAACACAACAAAATAACAACCATGCACACACCCAAAAAATGAATTAAGTACTCAATTATGCATTCAGATAGAGGACAGAGAATGTAAACAGAAAATTTTACTTGGATAAATCTTCAAGATTTATGGAAGTGTAGTGATTTAGGAAAGTGTAGTGAAGTTTTCCTTCTTTTGGTTTGCAAATTTGTTGCTACAATGAGGAACATTTGCAAGTTCATTATTTTATCTTCATTCTGAACTCATATTATTCTTCCAAGTTAAAGGTCCTGCACCTGGGCCAGCACAAATCCCAAGCACAAATACAGGCTGAGAATGGATAGAAAGCAGACCTGATGAGAAGGACCTGGGGGTGTTGGATGAGAAGCTTGACATGAACCAGCAATGTGCACTTGCAGCCCTAAAAGCCAACTGTATCCTGGGCTGCAGCAAAAGAAGCATGGCCAGCAAGTCTTCCTCTCTCGTGAGACCCCACCTGAAGTACTGTGTACAGCTCTGGGGCCGCCAGCACAAGAATGTTCTAATACACATGTATTAGAGTTAGTCCAAAGGAGGGCCACAAAGATGATCAAGGGACTGGAGCAACTCTCCTATGAAGACAGGCTAAGAGGTTGTTCAGCCTGGAGAAAGCTGGGGAGGGACTCTTTGTCAGGGAGTGTGGTGATAGGATAAGGGGTAATGGCTTCAAACTAAAAGTGAGTAAGTTTAGATTAGATATAAGGAATGAATCCCTGGGAGTGTTTAAGGGCAGGTTGAATGGGGCTTTGAGCAAGCTGGTCTAGTGGGAGATGTCCCTGTCCATGGTAGGGGGGGTTGGAATTCGATGACCTTTAAGGTCTCTTCCAACCTGAGCCATTCTATCATTCTATGATGGCCAAATCTACTCTGATGAACCATTATGTATGCTCCATTACATTCTGTATGTACTGGAGGCACTGGTCTTTGGAGCTTGAAGTTGGTGACAATACATTTGAGAGCCTCTGGGTAAGGATTAAGGGACAAGCAAATAAAGTGGATGTCACAGTGGGAGTCTACTGTAGACCACCCAGCTAGGATGATGACACCGATGGACTATTCTTCAAAGAAATGAGAGATACTTCTAGGTCAGCTGGCGTTGTCCTTACGGGGGACTTCAACCTGCCAGATGTCAACTGGGAACATTGCCACCAAAACTTCAACCCTGGATATGGGGAGAGCAAATGTCAGACTGCTCAGGGAACTTGTTACCAAGGTCCCCTGGGAAACTGCTTTTAAAGTTATTGGGGTCCATCAGTGATGGTCGGTTTATATGTAACACCTCCTAAGAGCCCAGGAATAGGAAATTCCAGAATGTCAGTAGTCAAGCAGGAGGTGCAAATGCTGGTGTGACTGAGCAAGGATCTTATTCAAGAGCTTAAAAAGAAAGTGCATGGCAGCTGGAAGCAAGGTCGGGAGACATGGGAGGACTACAGGAATGCTACTCACCTTTTTCGAGAGAAAATTTGTGTGGATAAGGCTCAATTAGAGTTGAAGCTGGCCAGCAGTGTGGGAGAATATATATATATAATAAATAAAATAAAATAAAATAAAATAAAATAAAATAAAATAAAATAAAATAAAATAAAATAGGGCCGGATGGGATCCACCCGAGGATACTGAGAGAACTGACGGAAAAACTGGCCAAACCACGTTCCATCATTTATCAGCAGTCCTGGTTATCAGGGGAGGTCCCAGTCAACTGGCGGCTAGCAAACATGACACCCATCTACAAGAAGGGCCAGAGGGTAGAGCCGGGGAACTATAGGCCTGTTAGCTTGACCTCAGTGCCAGGGAAGCTCATGGAGCAGATTATCTTGAGTGTCATCACACGGCACTTGCAGGGCAACCATGCGATCAGGCCCAGTCAGCATGGGTTTATGAAAGGCAGGTCCTGCTTGATGAACCTAATCTCCTTCTATGACAAAGTGACATGCTTAGTGGATGAGGGAAAGGCTATGGATGCAGTCTACCTTGACTTCAATAAGGCTTTTGACACCATTTCCCACAGCATTCTCCTCGAGAAACTGGCTGCTTATGGATTGGACTGGTGTACGCTTCGTTGGGTTAGAAACTGGCTGAGTAGCCAGCCCCAAAGAGTCGTGGTGAATGGAGTTAAATCCAGTTGGAGGCCGGTCACTAGTGGAGTCCCCCAGGGCTCAGTAGTGGGGCCAGTTCTCTTTAATATCTTTATTGATGATCTGGATGGGGTGATCAAGTGCACCCTCAGTTAAGTTTGCAGACGACACCAAGTTAGGTGCGTGTGTTGATCTGCTCAAGAGTAGGAAGGCTCTGCAGGATGATCTGGATAGGCTGGACTGATGGGCTGAGGCCAGCTGTATGAAGTTCAACAAGGCCAAGTGCCGGGTCCTGCACCTGGGGCGCAACAACCCCAAGCAGCGCTACAGGCTGGGAGATGAGTGGTTAGAAAACTGCCTGGCACAGAAGGACCTGGGAGTATTGGTTGATAGCCGGCTGAATATGAGCCAGCAGTGTGCTCAGGTGGCCAAAAAGGCCAACAGCATCCTGGCTTCTATAAGAAACAGTGTGGCCACCAGGTCTAGGGAAGTGATTGTCCCCCTGTACTCGGCTCTGGTGAGGCTGCACCTCGAGTACTGTGTTCAGTTTTGGGCCCCTCGCTACAAGAAGGACATTGAGGTGCTCGAGAGAGTCCAGAGAAGGGCAACGAAGCTGGTGAGGGGTCTGGAGAACAAGTCTTACGAGGAGTGGCTGAGGGAGCTGGGATTGTTCAGTCTGGAGAAGAGGAGGCTCAGGGGCGACCTTATCGCACTCTATAGATACCTTAAAGGAGGCTGTAGTGAGGTGGGGGTTGGTCTCTTCTCCCATGTGCCTGATGACAGGACGAGGGGGAATGGGCTAAAGTTGCTCCAGGGGAGGTTTAGATTGGATATTAGGAAGAACTTCTTTACTGAGAGGGTTGTTAGGCATTGGAATAGGCTGCCCGGGGAAGTGGTTGAGTCACCTTGCATGGAGGTCTTTACAAGCCATTTAGACGTAGAGCTTAGTGATATGGTTTAGTGGAGGACTTGTTAGTGTTAGGTCAGATGTTGGACTAGGTGATCTTGGAGGTCTCTTCCAACCTAGATGATTCTGTGATTCTGTGATTTTTCGCCTGTCTTCAATACAAGTGGTGGGCTCTGGGACTCCAGCTGCCCTGAGTTGGAGTGTTGTGACTGAAGGAACGATAAACTCCCAGTCAACCCTGAACTTGTGGGGGACTTGCTGCTCCACCTGGATGCATATAAGTCCATGGGGCCTGATGACATTCATCCCAGGGTACTCAGAGAGCTGGCTGATGTCATCATGAGACCTCTCTCAATTATTTTTCAATGGTTTATGAATCTGGAGAGGTCCCAGTTGCCTGGAAGCTGGTAAATGTGGTCCCAGTTTTCAAGAAAGGCAAGAAAGAGGATTGTGGCAATTACAGGCCTGCCAGTCTCACTTCAGTGCCTGGAAAAATTATGGAAAAGATTATTCTGGGAGGTATTGAAAAATACCTGAAGGACAACACAGTCATTGGTCAGAGCCAACATGGGTTTACCAGGGGAAGGTCATGTCTGACAAACTTAATTTCCTTTTATGACAAGATCATCCAGCTAGTTGACCAAAGGAAGCCAGTTAATGTAGTCTTCCTGGATTTCAGTAAATCTTTCAATACTTTCTCTCTCAGTATTATTCTGGATAAAATGACCGTAATACTGTTAGATAAAGGCATAATAAGATAGGCGAACAATTGTCTGATGGGTCAGGCCGAGAGTGTTCTTGTAAATGGGATTAGATCAGACTGGCGACCTGTCACTAGTGGGGTTCCCCAAGGGTCCGTTTTGGCACCAGCCCTCTTCAATATTTTCATAGACAATTTGGATGTAGGACTTGAAGGTTTTTTGATCAAGTACGCAAATGATACCAAACTGTGTGGAGCTGCTGACTCCATGGAGGTTACTGAGGCCTTGCAGAGAGATATGGACAAATTAGAGAGCTGGGCAATCACCAACAATATGAAGTTTAATAAGAGCAAGTGCACCTGGCAAGAGGCAACCCTGTTTATACATACAGACTGCGGTATGAGATGCTGGAGATCAGCCCTACAGAAAGGGATCTTGGGGTTTTAGCACTGAACTACTGATAGGCATAAAACACACTCACAAGTTGCCTAGTTCTATAATATTTCCTTTTCTGGAGCAGTGCTACTAGCACCTCCACCTGGGAAATGCTGATGCTGGTATATGGTCAGTACCATGTGGATAACAGGCCTGCAGCTGCTCAGTGATCTGGCCTTTCACACCAGCCTGCACAGAGAAAGAGCTTGTCTGAATCCAAAGGAAATCCTACAGATCCTTTTTTTGCTGGATGAAAATTCCAGAGAGAACCAGGGGAAAGAATGGTCTTTAATGGGAAGTGACTGGCAAGTTGCAGCAGCTCAGTATGCAACGACATAGCAAAACTCACAGTATTCAACTACTTCCTTTAAAATACTTGGAAAAGATAGCCACCATAAATAATCAATCAAAAGCTGTCTCCTGACAGAATCACAGAGATTTCCAAATGTGTATCCTTTGATAGAGTTGTAGCACCTCACAAGCAGGATGGCAAGTACCTAAATTACCATACCTAGCTATTAGATGCCTCTCTGCACAGCATGTGTGTCCATTCTCAGGCTTCAAGATAGCCTTAAAGGTTACTTATGTTAGCTGTGATTACAGAAAAGAAGAAGAGCTGTGTGGGGTGGATCATCATCAGTGGATCAGGATGTACTTCTAAGTATCTTTGTATGTCAGAAATTAAATATGCATATAATATTGCCAACATATACAGCAAAGTCTTCCTTCATGGATGATACAGGCAAAATCTGAGAACCTGAACTGAAACGAATTTCAGAAGTTTATATCCTCATAACAATTATTTTAAGAATATTCGGTGAAAATGCCAGTTCTAATAAAAATATAGAATTAGCAGATAACTTCCAGGATCGGTGCCCGTGGTGATGAAATCCCAGTTACAGAGACCATGGCAAATTCATTCATATATCATACAGCTAAATGCTTGATCATGTCTCAGAAAACCAGTAAAGTGTATTACAGATTGGAATAATGTTCTATGGAATTAAACAATGACATTTATAATACCAGGTACTCAGCTAAATATTTAAGTTATACTGTGAACTTATAGAAAATAGTGACTTTGAGAAAATTAGTATTATTAGAATAGAATGATCAACTTCAGAGCAAAATATACTACTTATCAAGTATTGAAGTTCATTTAAACATTTCTAGAATCAATTGTATTCATTTCTACATTAGCCTAGATTCTCAAGGTAACAAATATTCCTTACAAATTCTGTGTACCATAACTTGTAGCAGACTGCAGTGACACTAGCAGTGAAAAATCAGTTCTGTAACCTGACAGACCTATTTTAGAACAAGGATGTGAACTTCATGCGTCTTCCTACTTTTCATTTGAAAGATCTTTTGACAAGGCTGCTTGGTCTCATTGTTACAACTGCCCTCTCTCTCCTCCTAAACCAGTTCTCTTTTTCTTTTTCTTTTTCTTTTTCTTTTTCTTTTTTCTTTTTCTTTTCTTTTTCTCTTTTTCTTTTTTTCCTTTTTCTTTTTCTTCCTTTTTCTTTTTCTTCCTTTTTCTTTTTCTCTTTTTCTTTTTTCCTTTTTCTTTTTCTTTTTCTTTTTTCCTTTTTCTTTTTCTTTTCTTTTTATTTTTCTTATTTTTCACTTTCTTTTTCTCTTTCTTTCTTTTTCTTTTTTTTTCTTTTTCTTTTTCTTTTTCTTTTTCTTTTTCTTTTTCTTTTTCTTTTTCTTTTTCTTTTTCTTTTTCTTTTTCTTTTTCTTTTTCTTTTTTTTCTTTTTCTTTTTCTTTTTCTTTTTCTTTTTCTTTTTCTTTTTCTTTTTCTTTTTCTTTTTCTTTTTCTTTTTCTTTTTTTCTTTCTCTTTTTCTTTTTCTTTCTCTTTTCTTTCTCTTTCTTTTTCTTTTTCTTGTTTTTTGTTTTTTTTTTTTTTTCTTTTTTTCCTAAAAAAAACTTTATAATATTTCATATAATATCCTGGGTTGAAAAGGACCTTAAAATCATCTAGTTTCAACCCCCCTGCTCTGGGCAGGATTGCCAACCACTAGAACAGGCTGCCCAGAGCCGCATCCAGCCTGGCCTTGAATACCTCCAGGGATGGGGCATTCACAACCTCTCTGGGCAACATGTTCCTGTGCCTCACCACCCTCTGAGTGAAAAACTTTCTCCTAATTTCTAACTTAAATCTCCACTGTCTTAGTTTAAAACCGTTCCCCCTTGTCCTATCACTATCAACACATATAACCAGGTGTTCCCCCTCCTGTTTATATGCTTCCTTCAAGTACTGGAAGGCCGCAATGAGGTCTCCCCAGAGCCTTCTCTTCTTCAAGCAAAACAAGCCCAGTTCCCTCAACCTTTCTGCATAGGAGAGGTGCTCCAGCTCTGTGATCATCTTAGTGGCCCTCCTCTGGACCCGTTCCAAGAGCTCCACATCCTTCTTGTGCTGGGGGCCCCAGGCCTGCAGGCAGTATTCCAGGTGGGGTCTCACAAGAGCAGAGTAGAGGGGGACAATCACCTCCCTCTCCCTGCTGGCCACCCCTTTTTTGATGCAGCCCAGGACATAGTTGGCCATCCAGGCTGCAAGCGCGCATTGCTGGCTCATGTCCAGCTTCTTGTCCACCAGGACCCCCAAGTCCTTCTCCACAGGGCTGCTCTCGAGTTCTTATTCTCCCAGTCTGTATAAATACCTGGGATTGCCCAAGACCAAGTGCAGCACCTTGCACTTGGCCTTGTTGAACCTCGTTAGTTTCTCATGGGCCCACTTCTCCAGCCTGTCCAGGTCAATAATATGTTGGGTTATAAAGCATAAAGTGGAAGAAAGAGAAGGAAGACCATGTACTTAATTATTGTGTATCCTTGTGAGAGACAAATATTTGTTTTTATTCTGTACCACATCAACAAATGTTGAGGACTGTATAGAAAGCAATACTATCTCTAGGTAGGACGTATTAGGCAGATTGAAAGAACGAGCTCCCCTCCCCAAATAACTGCTCCAAATTAGGAGATTCCAGAAGGAGATGCTAAAATGTTGTGAATGCCCAGATAATACATCTTGTACTGAGAGAGCTACATTTGAATTGATTGTAACAGAACGAGATGAAGAAACAGGTTTTATACGGCAGAATCTCACAGAAAAGAGGCACTGCTTGGAAGGTGAAGTCACATAAGAAGATGTGAAATACAAAACAAGGTGCAAGTACTTCATGGTTACCATAATTAACCTTAGGGATAGTTTAAGCAGGTACATGATAAGTCTATCACTTAAGTCAATACTTAAATTAGAGAGACATGTCTTTCTAAATTATATGTTCTAGCTCCAGATGAAGTTATAGGCTTGATGTGCAGCATATTGGATGAAGTTCCTTGGCCCATGTTATGCAGAAGGTCAAATAGGATGACCACGATGGTCTGTTTAAACCTTGCATTCTACAACTGTACAAAAATACGATCATTAATTTCTCTGTCATGCCAAATTTATACCCTCAAACTCATCCTTATACCTATCACTTGCTCATCATTTATTTATTTATTTAATTTTTTTCATGGCCTTTTTTTTTTTTTTTTGAAATTCATTGTACAGAATGGTCGTTAACTGTGATGCAAATGCCAATGTTTCCATGGAAACCTCTGTCCACTACAGAATATACTACAGCAATTTTTGAACCATTTGTCCATTTGATTAATTATGTCTTTGTGCTGAAGGCGGCTTGGCTTGATTGTCTCATCATGTATTAGAGAAGCTACTGCTCTAACAAATGGAGCTATTGTTTTGGGTCTATTCATCTTGGTACATCCCTGAGAGCTGATAGACATTTCAACAAAATGACTGTCCCTTAATGAGCTGCAGCTTGTCAGAATTGTTTAGGGCTTCATGCTAGGCACGGACCACTGTCATGACAGCTTCAGTTATTATGGCGATGAGTAGGATGTCTACAAAAGAGTCTATAGAAGAGAATGACCCTGGTTTTGATATCACATAGTTTGTAATTACCAGCTATATATACACTACATGATAGATTCATAATAGATTCCAAAGCTTTGAGACAATTTTCTGATGAACTAGCTACTTGTTCAGGCACAAAGAAAGAAGAGATAAAATACTTTTCCTAACCTCTGTAGCTGCTTTTTAGTAAAAACAGAAAACAAAATCCACAAAATGGATCAAAAAGAATCTCAAAGAAAATATCAACCAGTCACTGTTTGCAGTTTTGCTTTGTTGATCACAGACATTTCATCTCTCTGTAGTAACACAAGTTATATATATATGAACATTAATTTCACCTATTACCAGTACTACTACAAATCTACAAGAAATAGGAAAAAAATAGATGGAATATGCATGGCCTTAAAGGGGAACATACTTCTTTTCTATTAGATTATTATATAAATGTATACTCCAGCCATTGCTGTGTCAGTTTCCATCAACATTTTTGTAATTTTAGTGGACACCTCAGTGTGTTGTTTACAGTAGTGAATATCCAGCTCAGAAATGTAAGCAGCTTTGGTGGCATGGAATTGTGTCAGACACATATCTGCTTATTTCTGGCAATTGTTCCACATATAGTGAATAATAATAGTAGAAATATCAGAAAACTGTATTGCTTTTCACAATGGCTTATGATTTCACCTAAAGATATTTCTTCTTCCGAAGAAGAAAATAGAAAGCCAATCTGAAGTAAACGGAATGAGAAATAATCTGGCCCTAACTAGAAGCTAATTATGAAAATCAAGATAGACCTTCTACACATCTTAAAAAATGTAGATTTATGATTTCCATTCTTAGATGTTCCATTCAGTGAACAAGCATGAAGAGTCAGTGTATATGACATTTGCCTTAAATATTTCTCAGTGCAGAATAAGTGATTAAGCTGTGCCCCTAATAATCACAGATGGAAGTCAGCACCCTGTAGCTACCAACAGCCACATTTAATCAGTTAATAACTGTGGATTAAACTTAATTCAGATTAATTTGTATTAGTATAGAATTTGTAACTCAATTGCTTTCATATTAATTTACATGTTGTCTAGACATGACATCATATTGACTCTTTGTTTGGTCCAAACACTAATTACAAACCTTGTAGCTAATGGATGCAAAACTTTCAGTTTAAAAACAAAACAGGATTTCTGTCTACACTGTACTGAGGACAGTTCAATATTGCAGTTTAGAGTTTTAGGCTTAGCATTGCCTGGGAATAGCACTTCTTCATTTGCACTTCAACCTCCTTAAACAAAGCATGTTGTTCCTTCATGAAGAATGTGGCTGTTGGAAAAGGAAGTTACTATCATCCATCAAAAATTGTTAACCTCAAATTCTTCTGGGAAAAAAAAAAAAAAAAAAAAAAAAAAAAAAAAAAGGAAATCAAAAGAGTTAAAGAAAAAAAAATCCCTGTTAACAATAACTGTTATGGTGCAAATTGGACTGAAACACTGTCAAAGTTATTTTATCATTTATAATTGTATCTATTCTGAGGGGTCTTTCACATGAACCTGAGCTCAGTTTTTACTTCTCTTGACAGTATTTGACTCATTCATTTTTAAAGCACGCTTAACAAATATAAGAAAAATAGTGGAAAACATCCTTGTCTTTCATCACCATAGTTTGTTATTATATACATTCTGTTTATATAAGATACATGCATTCACATGCGTGTCTCAAGACACATTCACATATGTCTCAAGATTGCATATAAATATGTAAATATATGTAATTACATATTTTAAATATATGTATTTCTATATTTTAAATGTGTATTCACATATTTTTGTTTATATGTAACCCTGAGACATATGTGCATGTGTTACATGCATGTGCATATGTATATACACTTACACACATATAATATGTATATATGCATGTCTGTCCCAGGATTACTTAAGAGATGTTTTACTGAGAATACATTCATACTTCTTGTTATATCTATTAGTAAAAGAAACTGACAAAAATAATTTTGAATTAATTGTTATAAATACCTATTACCTTGATTTTTTTCATAAACATTATTGATAATGAAGGAAAGCATAGGTGATTTATATTACCCTGAAAATCTTACTAAGTTTCTCTAAACTTTATTTTGTCTGTAGTGAATTCATAATAAATAAATAAATAAATAAAAATAAAAATGCTTCAAACAAACATCAGAAAATAGCTCAGAATAAGACACTGAGTTGATAACACCAACCTGGAATTTTGCTGTACTCATCATTTATCTTAATTTTGATGAGCAGAGGTAAAAACTAAACAATAGAGACCAGTGTTTTTTTATCATGTTTCTTTAACCTGATAATCTCCATATAGACTGCATAATTTGGGTTGCACAAAATAAGTATAATAATTTTTATGTTTATAAATAAGTCCGATAAATGTTACCAACTATTAAGAAATGCTACTCAGGTACGTTTTTTTACCTGCTGGACAAATAATGTTTGCCATGCTCATCTGTGGTGTGGTAGTGTCACCTAGTGGCCAACCCTGTCCTTCACCAAAGATGCCTTTTCCTAGTTTGTGCGTCACAGCAGCTCGCCTCCCATCCATGCAAAAGCCAGTTGCGGCATCCACTACCGTTGAAGCTGTAATATATCAGTCAATAGAATGACAGTCTTGTTTGCATGCCGCACTATGGGGTTACAATTTCAAAATAACTTCCACAATTAACACTGCAGTTTTATGTCAGTGTCACAGATGATAGGCAGAGTCCTCACTTTACATATGCATAAACTTAGTTTTGTACATGACTATCACCTACACATAAATTGAGGAGCTCAGCTTCTACCAGCCACACTTTACAGCTGACATACTTGAACTTCAACTGAAAAGGACATTTTTAATTTATGACTTACTGTGTCAGGCACAGATTCTAAAAATATTGAGGGGATGAGCATGACGTACAAATAAACATATCAGATACAAAAGATACAAAATTTCAACATGCAAGATTCATAGTTCTGAGATAAAATTTTGATAATTAAGTGTATAAATTAATATCCATTAATGAGCTAGTTGTGATATTATAAAGCTAAGCTCTGAGGCTGAAGAAGAGTAAAAGATTTTTCTCTCTCTTTTTTTTTTTTTTATACGCGTAACTAAAAAGTTGTTTTTCAGAAATGATTATATGTGAAATAATGATATTAAGCTTAAGATGATGCTATTAGGTTGGATCCTTAAGAAATATAAATTGTATAGTACAGATGGATGAAAATATTTAAGAATCTTCTTTCTTCTTACCACAGATGAGCTAAAAAAATGCTAATTAAACTTTTGTAAATTCATAAAGTAATGACTCAATGAAAGTTTACAAAGTCACAGAGAATACTAGAACTATGAATTATTTTAATTAATGTATTTTATTAAATGAATTAATTATTTTTATTATTTTAATGTGTTTAAGAATAATGTGAAACACATGAAAAAAAGCAGAGAAAAATAAAGTGACAAATTAAGACCAACTAATTAACATCAAATTTTTGGTAATTTTATTTTGTTCGATTCTTTGTGTTTTAATTTCTGCTTATAATAATAAAAGAAGCAAAAAAAAAAAATCCTCACAAACTAAATTTTGTTTTTACTTTTACTTACTCCTCATATTTCTAAGTTAAAATTAATTAATTGATTAATTAAATACCTAGGACAAAACCAACCAAAAATGACTGAAGGTATATGGAAGACTGTTATTGCAAATCTCAATGTTCAACGCGCTTTTGGAGAAAACTAACTAACTAAATAAATAAATAAATCCATTTGTATGGAAAGTTCCTGAACTTATTTTAAAGACATTATTTAGAGCTAACAACACGTATTGATATAATGAACTTCACCTCCAGAAAGTACATGCTAAAGTAATATTTATAAAAAGCTATTAACCCTGCCAACTTCAGTCTTTTCAAGATTTTCTTTTCAAGAAAATAAATCTATGATGGCATCACCAGCTGGGTAGATGGGGGTAGAGCAGTGGATGTCATCTACCTTGACTTTAGCAAGGCTTTCTATACTGTCTCCCATGACATCCTGATAGCAAAGCTGAGAAAGTGTGGGATAAAGGAGTGGACAGTTAGGTGGGTTAAGAACTGGCTGACTGGCCGAGCTCAGAGGCTGGTGATTGGCAGCACAGAGTCCGGCTGGAGACCTGTGACTAGCAGCATTCCCCAGGGGTCAGTGCTGGGTCTGGTCTTGTTCAACATCTTGATCGACAACCTTGATGAGGGAATAGCATCTGCCCTCAGCAAATACGTCGATGACACAAAGCTGGGAGGAGTGGCTGACACGCCAGAAGGCTGTGCTGCCATTCAGCGAGACCTGGACGAGCTGGAGAGATGGGCAGGAAGAAACCAAATGAGGTTTAATAAGAGCAGGTGTAGAGTCCTGCACCTGGGAAGGAACAACCAGACGTATCAGTACAGGCTGGGGGATGATCTGCTGGAGAGGAGCTCTGAGGAGAAGTACCTGGGGGTCCTGGTGCACGACAGGATGACCATGAGCCAGCCAGCAGTGTGCCCTGGTGGCCAAGAAGGCCAGTGGGATCCTGGCGTGCATTAAAAGAAGCGCGGCCAGCAGATCAAGGGGGGTGATCCTCCCCCTCTACTCTGCCATGGTCAGGCCTCACCTGGAGTACTGTGTCCAGTTCTGGGCTTCCCAGTACAAAAAAGACAGGGATCTCCTGCAAAGAGTCCAGCGGAGGGCCACAAAGATGATACGGGGCCTGGAGCATCTCTGCTGTGAGGAAAGGCTGAGACCCGGGTCTGTTCAGCCTTGAGAAGAGAAGACTGAGAGGGGATCTTATCAATGCTTGCAAATATCTTAAGTGTGGTATTTGGCCAACCTCTCTTCAGTGGTTTGTGGGGAGAGGACAAGGGACAATAGCCACAAAATGGAGCACAGAAAGTTCTGCACCAACATGCGAAAGAACTTCTTCACAGTGAGGGTGATGGAGCACTGGAACAGGCTGCCCAGGGAGGTTGTGGAGTCTCCTTCTCTGGAGATATTCAAGGCCTGTCTGGACGCCTACCTGGGCAGTCTGCTCTAAGGAACCTGTTTTGACAGGGGGGTTGGACCCGATGATCTTTCGAGGTCCCTTCCAACCCCTTCGATTCTGTGATTCTGTGATTCTGTGAAATGCAGAAGTCTCAATAGTTTTAGAGGTACACTAATTCTGGAACTTTTCTTAAAGCATCCTGTTTCTTTCTTGTATAAAGACAAGTAAAGACAAGACATCAGGAGAGTAAGCAGTTTTCTACGATTAATGAAACATGAGTAAAGACTTCCCAGATGCTGCTGAATTCCTCTGAAAATGTAATTTACTTTCTGTCTTTATCCCTGCTTTTTATAAGGGTTATATTAAATATGCCTCTTTGCCATTGTCTCTTCTTTAAAGTAGATGGTGGTGGTTTAATATAAATGTAAAGGTTTAGATTAAAATTTGTTCAATATCTTAGACAAGTTTATAAATTAAAGGTTTGTGGATAACCTTCAGGTGTTCATTGACATCATGGCCTGGGGATAGACTTTGTTAAGTTCTCATGTCTTTATATGACTCTGAAGTGAATCAATTCTTAAGTTTCTAATTGCTCTGCAGTCATATTTTCAGTGACTGGAGATCTTAATCAAGATATTATTAGTCATACCCCATGGTCAAGACCCGGATGAAGTCAGAAAACATATGCTCTACTATCCAAAGGAAGCAAAAGAGCAAAGGGCAAAGCTAAAAACTTCATATAATAGTAACTCTTGGGAGCCCAGGAATCATGAGGGAAGGAACATGAAAGAAGGGACCACAAACTGGGAATCAGGATGGAATGCATCATTATTAGCACCATAGAATCTTAGAAGTGTTGAAAAAAGACCTCCAAGATCATAGTCCAACTGTTCCCCTACCACCAATATTACCCAAGAAACCATGTTCCTAAGGACAACATCCAACTTTTCCTTAAACACCCCCATGGATGGTGACTCCACCACCTCCCTTGGAAACCCATTCCAATGCCTAACCACTTCCTGAGAAGAAATTTCTCCTAATTTCCAACTTGTCCTATTGCTAGTTGCCTGCAACAAGATGCAGACCCCCAGCTCACCACAACTTCAAAAACATCCTTAAACACAAAAACTTGGAACAAGACAGAGTTTTGAGGATTTTCTCTAGCTAAGAGCTAGAGGTAGGTAGGATTCCCACACAGATGGGGAAAATATCAGTCACACTTGCAGGAATACACCTGGAGTCCTGGGGAGCTAGCCACGGGCTCAGTTGTCTTGACTCATCTGCAAGGAGCTCTGAATGACAGTGCCTGACAGTGCCTATATGCAACCTGAAAAAAAAAAAAAAAAAAAAAAAAAAAAAGGATTAAAACTATTTTTTTTTTTTCTGGAAAATGCAAACCTTTACTCTAAGTTTTACTGTGATATAAAGATTCTATTTTTGTGATATAAAGGTTCTATTTTATTCCAGTCTACAAGACTTCCCATGACACAAAGACTTGCAGAAGTTTGCTGTAGGACTACTTACTACCCTTCTTCAGTGAGTTGCCATCTTTTCCACACATCTTAGGGCATCTTAGTGCCCCTGCTATTAATATGAGAAAAGCTCCCATGAATGTATTTCTCAGAATGCATCTTTTTAAGTATAGAGGAACACAGAGGAGTTGACAGTTTGGAATTGAAAGGGCTCCTTTGAGTTAAGGTTTGCAGAGTCTCTGCAGACGGGTTATATGTCACATATGAACGAGCACAGGGGCTCTGGTGGGGCAGAGCAAACCTAACTCCAACTGAGCACATTGTGCCCCTTTCCTCACACTTCTGAACATCCAGCTCTTCTTTATATATGGAAGAAGGACATGGAGGTGAATGCCTTTGGCAGGAATGGTTTTTTTGTTCCCTACACATGTACTTGGGACTGAATCTCTGTCTTACCTTGTCTTTAGAGCTCCTGCCAGCCCTGTACCACCAACCAACCAATGAAACCCATAAGACGACAGGAATTACACTGTTATGGAGGAGATTCTGCACTAAGACACAGTTACTGCCTCAGTAAGTAAGTAAGGGTTGCATTAGGCTGTTTTTCCACGCTCTCCATCTGCATATCTGCAGGAGAATTATGCATGTGTACTATATCTGAGACCTACTTGTGTAGAAAGAGACAGTTGCGTATTCAAATATGCAAAAATTAAAGAGCATCTGTTTAGGTCCCCATGGCAAATATTACGTTTTGTAACTGCATTCTTCATAAGTATCTGTATTTGTTAATCTTATTTGAAATATTCTCAATTGTTAATGTTGTTATATCCGCTTTCAGATGTTATTCTCTCAAGAAAATGTCACTTGACTGTTTCTTTCTCAGAATGGGACTGGTCTGAAGGCCTCACATGACAACTCTGATTCTCTCCACTGACCTAAATAGACTTATGACCAGAAGGCAGTGGTATTCAGTCCTCTTGAAAATTAGATTTTTTTTTTTGTTTGCTGTTTTTCATTTTTGGCATCTCCTAGGGGAAAAAAAATAATTATAAAAAAAAAAAAAATCTTTGGTTTCCCATCCAAAAATGTGACCTCAATGTGATTGTACTTTGGGCTGCAAGATTGTTCTTTGAATGCACAGAGTTATGAAACATAAGTGGTTGACATCTTCTGTACTCTCCCAAGAGTGTACTATCCACCACACTCCAGGCTAGTCTGAGGTAGATACTTCTAGTATCTACTCTCAGAGTCGCATTGTACTGTGTAAAATAATGTAATTTTGGTCAAGATCTTTGACTACAGTTCTTTCAACTCATGAGTTCATCCCAACAGTTAAGCTAAAGGCTTGCTAGCCCTCTTTCTCTTGCTCAGAGTTTTCAGAGAAGAAGTATTAGATAGCAAAGGTTAAAGGATTCCTCTCTGAGTTTGCTCAGCAATCCAAGAGAGTTTCCTCGATCCAAATCCACCAGAGTGAATTTGCCTAAGTTAAGAGAGATTTGGTCTGAAACCCTGCTCTAAACCAGAGTAAATCTGAGGTTTGGCTTCCCAACCCCACTGCTGCTTCTTTGTATCTTTCCTGAGTACTGCTTTAAGTCCTAGCTTCCATTTCGACCACATTCTACAATATCTTGTCCTGTAGAACCTCAGTTATCACTTCTGGTTCGTATGTGTATTATAAATAAAAAAGAGAACTTTATTTATTTATTTGAACACTAATGTGCATACATTTGTAGATAGATACATACAGAAACATATAATTATTTTGCTATCCATTTTTCATAGTTACATTTTAAATAAAGCTTGTGTATCAAAATATCCTCAAATTAAATGCTTGAATGTGTGATATTTATGGTTTTTTTGCAATGGACTAAAATGAACATTTCCCATTACTTTTACTAAGTAGATGCAAGAAAGGATTGCTTCAATAGTCCTAATTTTGTTTTAGAAAGAACATATAGCTCTAGGAACGTCTGTAAAAGTTCTGAAGTATATATGGATATGAATATGAATAATATACATATAACGTATATAACCTGCCATACAGCTTTTACTGAGGAAGCTGAGTGGCAACCTCACTTGTGACTGTTTGTCAAATGTCCTTTTATTACTTGCTACTCTGATATTGCAGAAAGGTGTTGTAGGAAGACTTATCTGTATTTATGCATGTGATTTTCTACATTTCCCACTTTCTAATTTTCCACTTTCAAAATCAATATATGACCAGCCTAACCAAAAGAAAATCCTCTGGGACTTATACCTAATAATAGATTACTACTTTGTCTGATTTTGCAATAAATGTACAATGAATGAGAAGACTGAATGAAACATTCTTTTACTGTTCTGGGGAGGGGGAGAAAGACCACAGAGTCCGTGTTTGGAATTCATTTCCACCAACAAGAGTAGCAACAGAGGAAAAGCCTTTAAATGCCCTTCAGCAGAAACTGACAGTCAGGGGAAACAGCAGACCCTTTTGCTCACATCCTTTGCTGTAAGATGTCTAAGTATGTCAAGTCTTTCTTCTAGCTGTCAATGTCAACTTTGATCATTAATATATTTTCTTGGCAAAAAGATAATATAACCTCTTTCCTTAGAAGTTTGTGCTTATGCAGTTCACATCTTTCTACTGCATTCTCAATATACTAACCCAGCTGTATTTCATTTCATTTAATAAAGTTCATTAATTAAATCAGCTTTTCTTATTGCAGAAATGTTAAGAATCAATCAAGAACAATTTTTTTTTTTTTATGTTAATGTACCATTTTCCCAGATAATTTCTTGCAGAAGCATTTGTAAAGGGATGTCATCTACTTTAAAATAATATTTAAAATATTTTACTTACTAGGGGATTCTACTACTGTTATTGATGACTCTTCAAGGAGATTCTGGCAGAGCAAATATTTATATTGACAGCATAGATGTCAAACTACAACCAACACTAACCAATGGATTAATTCTTGCTCATAGAGAGCATAATCTAGTGCCTTCTGAGATCCATTAATCTGTGTATGAAAGGAGAAGCCTTTTGCAGAACCATATGACTCACTACCTTTTTTTTGTTGTTGTTGTTGACAGATATGGGGGTAACATTTCGTTTACCCTAGCACCAACACAAAGAACACTGATATAAATAAGGCTGTCTAATGCTTTTGATACCCCATTTTATATTTCTTTGTTAAACTTCACCTCGTCAGGTTGAAATTTTCCATGTTAGCTGTCTGTTTCAGGCTGACCTTTTCTTAATATCAGCAAATCCAGACCAGCCATTTCTCAAAATGAAGTTTTGAGGCTATATCTCTATGTTTAAGTAGCTTTAGGTTTACAGAGAAACAAAAGTAGACTCATACTTTGGAAAAGCACTCAGTTATCCCTCAGAGGATCACAGGAGCATAACACTAGTCACATACCATTTTTTATCTGTATTGAACATATTTAAGTATGGTGAAATTCATTACCTAAACCCAAGTGACATTTTCTTCACATGGAAGCTAAATCACCTATGCCAGACCCCCAGCAATTTGGTCTCCTAAGTGGAGACTGGTCCCAAGATTAACTAATTGAAAAAATTATTAGCACAGACAGGGAAAAATAAAAATAAAAATAAATAAAAAATAAAAAAGGGCCTGTCTGTGCATCCTTGTCTGACCAGAGGTATGTGCATCAAAGTTGGACTACCAAAGAAAACTTCATCAGCTCCATGATGAGTGTCACTTTCCATCCCAATGGAATTTTGCATTGACAAATAATATTCTTTTTCATATCTTCAGTAGTTGAAAAGTTCTTGCATTTTCTCTGTAGAAAATATGTCTCATGAATTGAGGAAAATTACAGATATCCCTTTTCAAAAATGTATTGCCTGGTGTGCAAGTGTGTACAGGTGTGGTACAACACTAAACAAATGTCAATTGTGAAAGGAAGAAAAAATTCTACAATATATAAATACATATTAGTTTAAAAGTAAGAAACAAACAAGAAAAAAAAAAAAAAAAAACTCCTCCAAGTCTTGTCTAAAAGCTTGACTAAGTAACTCCTGCTACCTTGAACTGATAAATCTGTCAACACATCAGAGAAATCAGATTCCCAAAGAATGGATCCTTTCTTGGCAGTCTGGAGGAGATTTAAAAGTTCCAACAAAAGGGATTCGTGCAATCTTAAGCTTTGTAATAGAAGGAATGCAATAATTTCTTATACATCATTAACACACTAGAATATTCACATCAAGTTCTCTTCCATGAAGGGACAGCAGCAAACTAGAAAGGATGTTAAAAAGAAAGGTTAGCATGGTACAGTCTATAAAATGTAACTGTAGAAAGAATTCTCTAATTCTCGAAAAAGAATTAGAGAAAATATCAAAGTCAAGCACTAAGTTACGATGGTGAACTGGTCAATTCAACAGCTGTTTGCCTTAAAAGATCTTGGAAAAATGGATTTTAAGTCTGGAAAAGCCTGAGGGGTTGTCAGACATCCAGGCTGTTTCTAGCCTACTGTCAAACAACGGCCCTTCCAACTGAAGTTCTTAAAGCTTTTCTGAGCACCAGTTCTCCAAGGTGGAAGTAACTCTAACTACAAATTGCCCTGTACTAGACAAGGCTCTCTGGCTTCTTTTATCTTACGCCAGTTGTAGAAGAATTTGATGAAACTCATGTTTCTTGCCATAGGCTTCACAAATACTGCCAACAAAAGTAAAAGGCAACATATTGAATTTCAATAAGCTGCTGTCTCAAATGACTGTATAACCTCATTTACTGTGAAACTATCTGATTACGTTCAGCTGGACCTGACAATTCTAATTTAGGAAGAATAGTGCTCATTCATTCAATTATTTCATGATAAATGTGTGGTGGGTTTTTGTTTGTTTGTTTCTTGATTATTAAAATAAATAAGAAGGTGATTGTTCAGGAAATTGATATCTTAAATTGTGAATCACACAAAAATAGTAGATGAGCAGAAGAAACTCAAGTTTAGTATCAGCACGTTAACATGATCAGCCACAAGGAAGTCTCATTGGAGATGCTCAGACAAAATGATAGATGTTACATGAGGACATGGAACAGATTGTCTAGAAAAGCTGTTGCCCAGAGACATCCTGGAATGGATTGCTCAGAGTTGCGGATGCTCCATCTCTGGAAGTGTTCAAGGCCATGTTTGATGAGCAACCTGATCTAGTGGAAGGTATCTCTGCCAATGGAAGATATCCCTGCCCATGGCAGGGAGTGTGGAACTATATGATCTTCAAGATCCCTTTCATTTCAAACCATTCAATGATTCTATGAAATCTAACACATAGGCTGAGTCTTCAGAAGCTTCCTCCAAAAATAAGCTCTATGAACTGTGGCTATTGTAATAAGTGGTGATATCTGTGCAATTCCTGTTATGAAGAATAATGTACTACATAAAGGCAATCACAACGATACATCCTCTACATTTTTTTTTCCCATAGAATCATACAATCATAGAATATCCTGAGTTGGAAGGGACACATAAGGATCATTGAGTCCAACTTCTGGCTACACACAGGTCTACACAAAAATTCTGACCATATCACTAAGAGCATAGTCCAAACGCTTCTTAAACTCCGACAGGCTTGGTGCCATAACTATGTCCCTTAGGAGCCTGTTTCAGTGCTCGACAACACTCTCTATGGCCAACATATGGGGCTCTCTGTTTCCCTCAGAAAGGAGTCGCCTATGACAGTTACCCTTCTTTCCTTCTTGGTGGAGGAAATCTTGAGGCATGGAGTTGACTTCCTTGTCCTAGACAACCTCCTGTGTGGACCTTCCCCCATATCCTCACCAACCTGTCCCCCAAGCTCCAGGGCCTCAAACCTATTGTGTAAGGACACCTGGGGAGGCAAGGTAGGTACAGAGGGGGATTGCCTGTGACACCTTGCAGGGACCTGTTTCTACTCGTCTCACCTCATAGGTCCCCTCCCTCTGCCTAACAGCAAAAGGGCAGGGGGTCCACCACTATTTGGGGTTTATCATCCTGGTGCCTTTCCCTCAGGCATGGCAGGGAGTTGCTCCACCAGTCTAACTCCTGCTCATGCTCCCTGATGGTCTTTAATCTCTCCACCTCCTCCTAAAGCTCTGCCACTAGGCTGATCAGATCCTCCACCTGCTTGCAACTCACTCAGGCAGTATCTCTGCCACCCTCTTGGTAGCAACAGGCTCAGGCATTCCCTGCAGCTGGATACCTGAACTTGCATTTGGGGGCAAGCAGTCGGTCTGGGTTGCCACTGTCTCTGTGGCTAGAGCTTTCTCCCTGGTGGAGACCATGGCTGGTTTTGCTATCTGGGAGGTAGCTGGTAGGTGAATTCATCTCCTGAGTGGGAGGGATATTCTGCCCTACCTGCATGCACTGCTGCAACACAGCCTGGTTGCTTGTACTCCCCAGGAGCTGCCTTTGCAGAGGCAACAACAGAGGAGGGCCCTGCTGGCTCTGCCCGAGCCTCATCAGTCACCCTAGCAAGGGCTGCTGGGTTCTGGCTGCTCCCACATCTGCCTCGAATGGCCTGTAAGCAGAAAACCCCCTGAATGCTGTGATCCCCTGCTGCACTGCAGAACGCGTCTGCCTCGGAGCCAATCATCTCCACAAGTGACTGTAAAATGGCGGCTCCACCATGTTCTTGATCTGCCCAACACCAACCATTTAACTACTGTCAACTCATCTCCCAGGTTTCTCATGCAAAGTGTGTCCTGGTTTCAGCTGGGATAGAGTTAATTTTCTTCCTGGTATCTGGTATGCTGCTGTATTTCTGCTTTAAGATGAGAATGGTTTAGGATGTGCTGATAACATCCTGATGTTCTAGGTGTTGCTGAGCAATAAGGAGGCTGGAAATGCAAAAGAAACTGGAAGGGGACAGAACAAGGACAGCTGACCCAAACTGGTCAAAGGGATATTCCATAACATACAATGCTGTGCTGAACAAAAACACTAGAGAGGCCCACTGCATGGGAATGAACTAGACATCAGTCAGCAGGTGGTGAGCAATTACACGGCGAATCACTTTCTCTTTATTTATTACTAATAATATTTTTTCTCCTTCCTTTTCTGTCCTGTTAAACTGTCTTTATCTCAACCCATGAGTTTTTACCCTTATTTTTCTGATTCAATCCCATAGTGTGTTGAGGAGTGAGTGATCTGTGTGGTGCTTAGCTGCCTGCTGGTTAAACCACAGCAACCTGTCACATGTTCACTTCTCAATGGCACTGCTTTTAGTGCACTCTCTCTCTCTCTCTCTCTCTCTCTCTCTCTCTCTCTCTCTCTCTCTCTCTCTCTCTCTCTTTCTCTCATTCTCTCTCTCTCACAAATAACATATGGAAAAAAAAATAATAAAAACATAAGAGGCTTCAATTAGGGAGAAAGAAAATATAATGTGTTTTAAGAAAGTTTACTGTTTTCATGAGCAATCTGTACAGTTTGTTTCTTGATCTGTCTTAAATATAGAGGTACTTCCCTATTAAGCATTATTCAGCTTTTAAAAATCAAGAGATTTTATGTTTAAAGGCAGGCATTATTTTCTTCATGGTAGAGATTTGGTAGCCCATCTTGACTGTTAATATGCTTGGTTTTAGATGTATCTGTTTATGTCTGTATTTCTTTCCTTTTAAAGAAAACAACAAGGAACATTGAGTCCAACTCCTGGCTACACACAGGTCTACACAAAAATTCTGACCATATCACTAAGAGCATAGTCCAAATGCTTCTTAAACTCCAACAGGCTTGGTGCCGTGCCTACATCCCTGGGGAGCCTATTCCAGTGCTTGACAACCCTCCCAGTGAAGAACCTTTTCCTGATATCCAGCCTGAACCTCCCCTGTCACAGCTTGATTCAATTCCCTCGGGTTCTATCACTGGTCACTAAAGAGAATAGATCGGTGCCTGCCCCTCCACTCCCTCTCATGAGGAAGCTGTAGACCGCAATGAGGTCTCCCCTCAGCCTCCTCTTTTCCAGGCTGAACAAACCAAGTGACCTCAGCTGCTACTCGTACGTCTTCCCCTCTAGGCCCTTCACCATCTTTGTAGTCCTTCTCTGGACACTCTCCAATATTTTCATGTCCTTTTCGTACTGTGGTACTGAGAACTGAACACAGTACTTGAGGTGAGGCCGCACCAGCGCAGAGTAGAGCAGGACAGTCACTTCCCTTTACCGACTAGCAATGCCATGCCTGATGCGCCCTAGGACACGGTTGGCCATCCTGGCTGCCAGGGCACACTGCTGGCTATTGTTCAGCTTGCTATCAACTAAAACCCCCAGATCCTTTTTTGCAGGGTTGACCTCCAGCATCTCATCCCCCAGTCTGTACAGATAGCCAGGGTTGCCCCTTTCCAGGTGCAGAATCCAACACTTGCTCTTGTTAACCTTCATCTTATTGGTGATTGCCCAGCTCTCCAATCTGTCCAGATCTCTCTGCAAGGCCCTTCCAACTTCAACAGAGTCAATGACTCCTCCAAGTTTAGTATCATCAGCAAATTTAGTCAAAACACCTTGTAGTCCTACATCCAAACCATTTATGAAAACATTGAGAAGAACTAGCCTTAAAATGGAGCCATGGGGGACCCCATTAGTGACAGGTCGCCAGCCTCATATAACCCCACTTACCATAATTCTTTGAACCCTAACCGTCAGCCAATTGTTCATCCATCGTATTAAGTGTTGTTTTTTTCTATCTGTATGCTGGACATTTTGTCCAGTAGGATCCTATGAGAAACTGTATCAAAGCTTTACTGAAATCCAAAAAGATTACATCAGCTGGCTTCCCTCGAATGACTAGATGGGTGATCTTATCGTAAAAGGAAATCAAATTTGTCAAACAGGACATACCTTTTGTGAACCCCTGTTAGCTGTGACCAGTGACTGCATTATCCCCCAAGGGCACTTCAGTAACTTCAGGGATAATCTTCTACATAATTTTACCAGGCACTGACGTGAGACTGACAGGTCTGTAGTTACCAGGGTCTTCTTTCTAGCTTTTCTTAAAAACTGAGACCACATTTGCCCACCTCCAGTCAACTGGGGCGTCTCCAAACTCCCAAGACTGTCGAAAAATAATTGAGAGAGGCCCTGCGATGACATCAGCCAGCTCTCTGAGCACCCTGAGATGAGTTCCATCCAGACTCATGGACTTGTATGGATGCAGGTGGAGCAGCAAATCCCTCACACTCGTTCCGGGTTGGCTGGGAGTTTATCATTCCCACTGTCATGGTCCTCCAGCTCAGGGCACCCAGGGTCCTGAAGCCCATCATCGGCATTGAAGACAGAGGCAAAGAAGGCATCAAATGCCTCTGCTTTGCTCATGTCCTTGTCTGTGAGGTGAACATCCCCATCAAGCAGTGAACCTATGTTTTCCCTAGTCCTCCTTTTCCTGTTCACATATTTTAAAAAGCCCTTTTTATTTTCTCCCACAGACCTGGCTAGCTTCAACTCTTATTGGGCTTTGGCTGCATGAATTTTCTCCCTACAAAGGCGAACAGCATCGCTGTAGTCCTTCCACATGGCCTGACTCTGATTCCAGCAGCCATACACTTCCTTTTTGTGCCTAAGTTCCAGAAGAAAATCCCTGGTCAGCCAAGCCAGCATTCTGCCCCTCCTTCTTCATTTCCAATATTTTGGAATTGCCTGATCCTGTGCTTTTAGGAGGCAGTGCTTACAGACTGACCAACACTTATGGATGCCATTGCCTTCAAAAGCAGTTTCCCAGGCGACCTTACTAACTAGTTCCCTGAGCAGCCTGAAGTATGCTCTCCCCATATGCAGGGTTGAAATTTTGGTGGCAGTTTTCCTTCTTTCACCGAAAAATTTAAACTCAATCGCTTCATGGTCACTATGACCAAGATGGCTGCCAATTGCCACCTCCCCCACAAGACCTTCTCTGTTCTGCAGCATCAGATCTAGGAGGGCACCTTTCCTAGTTGGCTCCCTTAGCACCTGCACCAAGATATCACCGAAGTGCTTTAGGAACCTCCTGGACCTGCTTGTGTCATCTGTGTGATATTCGCAGTTAACATCTGGCAATTTGAACTCCCCCATAAGGACAAGAGCAGTTGATCTCGAGGTATTTCTTAGCTCCTTAAAGAATAATTCAACGGTGTCATCATCCTGTCTGGGTGGTCTGTAATAGACTCCCACAATGACGTCCCCTTTATATGTTTCTCGTAATCCTTTCGCAGAGGCTTTCCACTTTGCCATTTCCAGCTGCAAGTTCCACACAGTCCAGCCGTTCCTTTACATACAGCAGCACCCCACCTTCTTGCCTGCCCTGCCTGTCCTTCCTGAGGAGTCTGTAACCATGTATTGCAACACACCAGTCACAGGACTCATCCCACAATGTTTTGCTTATGCCAATGATATTGCAGCTCTGGGAGTGGGCCAAGACTTCTAGCCCACCCAGTTTATTCCTAATACTGCATATGTTTGTGTAGAAGCACTTCAAATGCGCCCTGTTGTAGGCAGCACCTCATGGAGCAGACTGAAGTACCTCAATAGCACACAGTCCCTCTGATTCTGGCACGCCATCCATTAGCTTATCACCGGTGGGCCTGTTTTTACCCCTTTCCCCCTCTGACTCTAGTTTAAAGCCCTATCTATCAACCCCGCTACCTCATGGACAAAAATCCTTTTACCCCTCTGAGAGAAGTGCATCCCATCTGATGCCATCAGGCCTGGTGTCACACAGCCTGGTGTCACACAGACCTTCCCGTGATCAAGAAACCCAAAGTTCTGCTGGTTGCACCAGTGTCGAAGCCAAATATTGATGAGCCGAGTCTGCCTGTAAACATTGATCCCTCCCATCAGAAGGGCAGAGGCAAACATGACCAGAGAAAGAGAGAGAGAGAAAGAGAGAGAGAGAGAAAGAGAGAGAGAGAGAGAGAGAGAAAGAGAGAAAGAAAGAGAAAGAAAGAAAGAAAGAAAGAAAGAAAGAAAGAAAGAAAGAAAGAAAGAAAGAAAGAAAGAAAGAAAAAGGAAGGAAGGAAGGAAGGAAGAAAGGAAGGAAGGAAGGAAGGAAGGAAGGAAGAAAGAAAAAAGAAGGAAGGGAGGACGGAAGGAAGGACGGAAGGAAAGAAGGAAGGAAGAAAGAAAGAAAGGAAGAAATGAAGAAAGGAAGGAGGAAAGAAAGAAAGGAGGAGGAAAGAAAGAAAGAAAGAAAGAAAGAAAGAAAGAAAGAAAGAAAGAAAGAAAGAAAGAAAGAAAGAAAGAAAGAAAGAAAAAGAAAGAAAAAGGGAGGAAGGAAGGAAGAAAGGAAGGAAGGAAGGAAGGAAGGAAGGAAGGAAGGAAGGAAGGAAGGAAGGAAGAAAGAAAGAAAAGAAAGAAAAAGAAAGAAAAAGAAAGAAAGAAAAAGAAAGAAAGAAAGAAAGAAAGAAAGAAAGAAAGATAGAAAGAAAGAAAAAGAAAGAAAGAAAGAAAGAAAAAAGAAAGAAAGAAAGAAAGAAAGAAAGAAAGAAAGAAAGAAAGAAAGAAGGAAAGGAAGGAGGAAAGGAAGGAGGAAGGAAGGAAGGAAGGAAGGAAGAAAAAGAAAGGAAAGAAGGAAGGAAGGAAGGAAGGAAGGAAGGAAGGAAGCAGAAAGAAAGAAAGAAAGAAAAAGAAAGAAAGAAAGAAAGAAAGAAAGAAAGAAAGAAAGAAAGAAAGAAAGAAAGAAAGAAAGAAAGAAAGAAAGAAAGAAAAAGAAAGAAGGAAAGAAAGAAAGAAAAAAAGAAAGAAAGAAAGGAAAAGAAAAGAAAGATAAACAAGAAAGAAAAGGAAAAAAAATGGAAAAATTAGAGAAAGAATTGAAAAAGAGAAAGAAAAAAAGAAAAAGAAGAAAAAGAAAAAGATGAAAAAGAAATTTATAAAAAAGGTAATTAAAAAAGTATTTTTAGCATTAATTTTCTACAGTCACTAGTGAACACCATATTTACGTGTTGTCGTAAACTTCTAAATTTAAGTTCTTTCATTGGACGAGGAACAAAATATCAGTGTTTTTTGTTATTGTTTGTTTTTGTTTTTATTTTTGTATATGTTTTTATTAATACTAGGCTGATGTAGCTGTAAAATCTCGAAAATAAAGTACCCAAGAAAACTGAATTATTTTTATTGGTAGTCCATAATTTGAAAGTAATATTAATGATAGTTTCTTGAAAGTATCAGAGAACTTTTATCTTTGAATGAGTACTTATAAAATGCTCCAGCAAAGCAGACTGATGATCCAAGTAAAAAACTTGCATGAATGTAATCAGGAATTCAACGATTTCCAGATCTGAAATGCAGGTGGCAAGACGTAGCACACCTATCTTTTATTTCTCCTCATTCCATTTATTCCTGCTTCATCACTCTTTTACACTGCATGATCTCTAATCTCATCCCCATATTTGCAGAAGTCAATTAAAAGTGAAGTTGAAGAAGTTGATTAAAAAATGAAGTATTATACCAGAGCCCGTTACCTGCAGAGTTCAACTTTTAAAGGGTCTCTTTTTGGTACTCTCTCTGCTCACAAGAAGAAAATATTTTTTCTTTCTCTCTTTCTGTCTCTTTCTGTCTCTCTCCTCTGTGCTCTGTTTCTCTCATTGTCTGCATTTTTCCTGCTATGCTTTGTGACTCTGCCATTTCCCTGCCCTCTAACACCTCTACTCTTTACTTCATCTTTATGCACATACAAATACCCACAAAGACCACTTCAGAACTGATGCCAGAAGTTTTCAGGATATCTCTTATCATAACCAGACAGCAAGAACTCATATTAAGTCACTTTAAATGGAATTCCTTGTTGAAAATCCACAATTCAAACATGTTTTGACCATAATTATGAGCCACTAGTGAGCATCTTTCACTCTACAACAGCACCATATGGTATCTCTCTATCCCATAGTAATGTATTCAGTGTGAAATTTCAAGCTTCTTTATTCCTCTCTGCTTATAGCACTCACTAATCTTTACATGAATACACACCTTCATTTATATGTGATATCCATTTTGTGTTTTCATCTTCTGCGTCATATATCCCAACCTCCCTCTTGTTTTTCTTGTAGCACATATCAAAAGGTATACATGGCAGCAAAAATGCATCCTTTACACCTTCCATCATTTCACTTAGCAACTGTTCACACTCAATAAGTTTTTTTCCCCCCAAAAAACCATCTTGAACTCCATAATCTAAAACACCCATTGGTTGTGTATACATCTGTATCATTATTGTAATGATGCCAGGTGGAAGATACTGGAAAAATGGAAACACCAGGTGCAGAATAACAAAGCAGAAAAGAGGACTAAAACTACCAAAAAAAACAATCAGATTAAATTACCTTTGCTAACAATATCAAACAAGTATTGTACTGTCAGTCATCCTCATCATTCAGTCTTCTTTCCAGGACTGTGTATCTGCAGGCAAGGATTAAAGTCTTAACATGTTGTAGAATCTATACACAATGTATTATTTCTCTAATGCAAAGTATGCTAGTATTTCACATGGTTAAATTCAAACAAGTCATTTGAAAATGAAAGTAGCATTGAAGTAGAAAATTCTGCTTATAATGGTGTAAATGCCTCACTGCAATGAAAGATCTTCAGACACTAAGATGTTCTCCTACTGAACCAAACATTCCCCTTTTCAATGTCATAGAGCCTTCTTTTGTAAACTTGCCTAAACAGTCTCATGAAATGAATGCTTAATCTCACAAATTACACAACATATATGTAAATATGGCAAGTTTATAATTGGTAGTAATGTTCTTTTCACTTTTAAATTCCTAGAGTGTTTTATTTTGTATGTCTTAAAGAGGGTTTGCTATTTTTCAGGTACTAGGTTTCAACTGTGAACATATTTTCAGTTTACAACGTACCTGTGTAGGCTGTAGTCCATCGATGTAATCTGCATGTCTATTTCTCACTCTTCTTTCTGGAGAACTACTGACACCACTGAGTGGATTGCCAGCTGAATTATTCCAGTTATGCACAACTTACTGCCAGGTTTTCTTTTTTCCTTATATCAGTCAGGCAGTGTCAGTAACACACTATGACACAGAAGTATACATAATGAAATTACATGTTGCTCACATGTTGGGTAGGGCATTGGAACATATGTCAGGATGTATTATGGGCTATAGTTTTTGAGGGGTTGTATTATGAATGTGTTTACTCTGACAATATACAGTTTGTGTCAGGAAATATATGAACAAAAAGACAGTCTTCTGCCTGCATAATTTCTGAATGTATAAACTGTTACATAAGATGCATAACCTGAGGATCAGTTTTAATTTTAGTTTTATAAGAACAACAAAAAAATATATATAGCACTTAGTAGTTTCCAGATTCCCTGTAGACCATCCATTTCCATACGTTATGTTTATTAAATATTTTTTAAACATCATGGTTTATGTATTTTTTTAATGTAAAAATGAGGCAATAATATATATCCTGTATGCCATTTTGGTAAAAATAGATATTTGGTGATAATTCATTTAAGCCTATTAAATAAACATTTGAAAATTAAATTTCTCTGCAAAATAGAAAGAGTATTTTCTATTACTGAAAGTATTAAGTATATTAAACTGTTACTGTTACAAAAGCACCAGTATACTCATTGTTAAACTTAACACACTTTAATTAAAAAAAAAATAATAATAATAATAAAAACAATTGCCACCTTCATAATACAAGTTGATAAGGCTAACTGGAATCAGTAGACAGATCTAAATATGGAAATTTTTAAAAATAAATAAATAAATAAAATAAAAATCTGTCTGTGGAGCTATGTTATCTGTATGTCTAAGAACTTGATGAAGATATTAATTTATTCATTTCCTCCTTACTCATTACTATCACACTGTGCTCACTGAGTAGAAACTGTTGGATTCATCAGTATTAGAACTCAGTAAGTTTGACCTACCTCACTTTTTCTGAAAAAAAAAAAAAAAAAAGAAAAGCTTTCAGAAAAATATTTGAAAATTGTATATTTTTGCCCAAGACACTTTGTGAGTTATTACAACTTTTTCAATGAATGCATGTGTATAAATATCTTGAAGTAAATATTGTTACATTTGACTCCATTTAACTCAATGCCAGCTTTTACATAAACACATACAGTTAACTTTTATTTCTTACTGACATTCTTAATATATAATCAAGCTAATTTTTAGAAATCTGTTAGAGATATTTGCTCCCAGACAGATTTTTTTTTCCAGGTTTCAGCCTGCAGCAGATTTTTGTGGCAGATTCCTGAAAACACAAATTTCTAAGAGAAATGCTGACACAACCTTCATTCCTATATAGTAGTGTGAACTCGCCACTGTAATAATTAAGCAATTAGGCATGACAGAGAACGTGAGTTTCCTGAGTTAATCACACCCCTGGGGTATTACAAGTCATGATCCAGAGATAAGTGTTTCTAATCCCCCAAGGGTGTGATTATCTTATGATAACCACACCCCCTGGAGGAAATTTATAAGTCACATAAAAATCTTCAGTGTAAAGTAAAAAGTGCTTGTGTTGCAAGAGTAGGAAAAAG
The DNA here is from genome assembly GCF_009769625.2 of Cygnus olor. Taxonomy (NCBI): domain Eukaryota; kingdom Metazoa; phylum Chordata; class Aves; order Anseriformes; family Anatidae; genus Cygnus; species Cygnus olor. The sequence goes on from NC_049198.1 coordinate 38,028,939, forward strand.
TCTGGATATAGACAGTGCTTTGTGTCTCCCACAAATTAATGAAGAACTGCAATGTACAGTGCCAATTCATAGAGTTACCCATCAATCTAAAACATTTTACTGGGGAGTATATATGAGTAAATTACTGTTGTCTTTCTCCAACCCCTACTACAGCAAATACTGATTTGAAACTTTTGAGACAATCCCAAAACTAAAAATGTAATCTCCATTTGAGACTTTTATACCTCCAGGTTATAACAAGAAAGGTCTTCCCAAATGTCATTTCCAATTCCATTGCAAAATACATGCATTGCACAAGATAGCAAATTAAGTACTATTTGTGACTTATTTCTGAAACTCATGCTCAGGAGCTCTACTGAACTGCAGAAAGAAATAAATTCATTTTCATGAGTCTAAAAGTAAATAATGTAGTTACTTCAAGTCGTACAATTGTTAGATCTTAAAATAGCCTCATCTAGTGTGAGACCAAAGGAAGTTGGTTGTTCTTTGGTTTGGATTTCAATGACACTAGAAGTCCAGAAACGTTGATAAATGGGGAAATTAAAAATTATTTGCAGTTCTTAGGCATAGATATAGTGTAATAGCTACTAGGTTACCTCCTGGTTACTTCTCCACACAAATGGATATAGAGAAACCTTAATTATGATTTGCGGACTTGTAGTTTTACACTGTTTCAGTGTAGTTTTGATACCTCATGTACTTTCTGACAACCTCGGAGTTTGGAAACTGGAATGGAGGGTAACTGTCCTTCTCAAAAGTATATGAAATTTTCTAGTTACCGTACAGCTCCATGGGAAAACACAGAAAGAAGAAACTAGGATTCCTCTTAAACTTATTTGAATTCCAGCTAAAAAATAATAATACATACATTGAGTTGACAAGCTCTTTAACAAAGAAGACCAATTTGTACTCAGTATATAATGATATTCCTTATTGATTGATTAATAACAGGATTTTGTTGGTGATCATAATCAGGATTCATTTTCTTAGTTATGATATATATTTAAACTACTTTATTAGTTCATGTGTCTCACTATAACTTCCCTTGCATTGCCTTGTAAAGCTTTTACAGAACTGCTTATCAATATCACTGCTAAGCAGAAAAAGAACAATTTAACTCAGAGTGATCACAAAATGAAACTCTTGATCATACTTCATTATAATTATAGTGTTAGACTTAAAGAGGCAATGCAAGGTGATGAAGTTTGTGGTCACAGGCAACATTTTCTTAGCAAAATAACTAAGATTCAGTACAAAGGAAGAGATTTTTTATTTTTTATTTTTATTTTTTATGAGATATAATTAGACAGAAAGACATGGTAGACTTCTGAAATGATGAAAATAATTCTAATGGAAAGCTTTTAGGAAATCATATAAAATGTTTTGTTCCTTTCCAGGAGTTTACAGGGTACACCGAGAAATTCTCTAATCATCTTGTCATCATCTAATCATCTATATACATAGCTATACCACACCCATAGAGTTCCCTCACTTCTCATTGTACGTGTTGCCATAGTCTCTTTCTGATTCCCCGTGGAAATGGCATTCATTCAAAATTCTTTTCTTTGTTTTGTTAAAGGTTGCCAGCCAGCCTTCACATCCAGGGTTTACCTAAGTATTGTTAGATCTCTAAAATAAAACTGTTAGGATACATCCTTTCATATCCATGCACTCAAATGAAGCTTTCAGGTAGATCTTCTGCACTTCTTAACCCTACTAGTACACTTACTTTTTTCTTCTACCTTCCTCTTTGCAAAGTAGTTGTGATTCTGGAAGATTTTAGTAAGTCAAAAGTAGGAAAATTAAGTTGCTTGTTGCTTCTAGTGTCTTTTAAATCAAATTTTATTGATCAGATTTGTACCCAAACTGACTATATATATATTTATTTGGAAATTATAGTGAGAAAATAACTTTGGCTGAGGGAAAATGAAAGATGTGGAAGAAATGTTGGAAACAGTAGAGAAAAAAAAAATAAATAAAGATTTTGTTAAACAGTATGTTTATGGAAGATTTATGGAAGATTTTAGTAAGTCAAAAGTAGGAAAATTAAGTTGCTTGTTGCTTCTAGTGTCTTTTAAATCAAATTTTATTGATCAGATTTGTACCCAAACTGACTATATATATATTTATTTGGAAATTATAGTGAGAAAATAACTTTGGCTGAGGGAAAATGAAAGTTGTGGAAGAAATGTTGGAAACAGTAGAGAAAAAAAAAATAAAGATTTTGTTAAACAGTATGGTTTATTTAAGCCTTGGAAGCAAAAGCAGAAAGAGACCAGTAGCTGAAAGATAAATTTTACAATGCAGAAACATCATTCATTTTAGAAACATTTTTTGCTTGAATTTCTGTATAATATGTCAGTTATCTAAATCCAGAAGAAAATAACAATAAAGGAAGATGTGCCTAGAAATCTTTTTCATATCTGTAAAATAAGAGCAGCTCTCACCATGTTGAAGAGATGGAACAAACTATCATTATTTTGAAAGCTTGCCAAAATGACCTCTCTATGTTTAAAAATACAGAGTTTATTCAGTTCGCATCTCTTCTCAAAGAGGAAAACGTTATTAAACTTCAAGATCAGATCAAAACCAACCTTGCGTTGAGTTCACCACTCCCCATATTTTAATTCACTTGTGATGGACTTCATAAATAGACTCCAGACAAGCTTTATACAACTTGCAGTTAAGAGAAGTCAAACTGTTGGAAGCCAGTATGGAGTTTAATCTCCTTTGTGAAGGGTGGATGCAGTTTTTAAATAAAGGATTTTTTATTTTTATTTTTTAACATTTAAATCACTTAAAATATTTTCATTAGTCGTTACTTGATATATTCATTACACTGCTATTCATCGTAATGGATTTAAAAATAGAGAATGTTTTTATTTAAATAAACAGATGGTTTTAGAACTACAAAAGAACATTGATATAACCATTAAACTCAGTTTTTAATCTACAGGTAAAACAATTCAGCCTTTTTAGTCCCTTTCTGAAAAGACTACCAGAAATGTAATTGTCTGCCAGGGAATTTCAAACATTCTTAGCGTTGATATTGTTGTTTATTGGCACTTGACTAAAAGCAGACTTATTCTGCAAACTAAAAATCGTAAACTATCTGTGGGAGCTCTGACCAACTTGGGTAGCTTCCTACCAAAATAAATGATATACGTCATGTGGTTTAACCTTGCAGGCAGCTTAGTACCACATGGTCAGTCATTCATTCTCCACAGGTGGGGTGGAATAGTGGATTGGAAAGGTAAAAGTGAGAGGACTCACAGGTTGAACTCATGGGTTGAGTTCTTTCAGACAGTTTACCGTGTAAATGAAAAGCTACAAGCACAAGTAAAGCAAAACAAGAAATTCATTCACTGCTTCCCATTGGCAGTCAGGTCTTCCAGGAAAGCACAGCTCATCATGTGTAATGGTTTATTGGGAAGACAAGCACCATGATTTCCGATAGTATTCCTTTCCCCTGCCCCTCCTCCTTCCCTGCCTCCCTCTCTTCCTCCCTCCCCTCTTCCTTACCCCAGCTTTTATTGCTGAGCAAAGTGCCATATGCTATGGGACATCCCTCTGGCCAGTTTGGGCCAGCTGTCCTCGTTCTGTCCCCTTTCAGCTCCTGGTGCACCCCTAGCCTCCTCACTGGCAGGGCGGCATGAGAAGCTGAAAAGTCCTTGGCTCTGTGTAAGATCTGTTCTGCAACAGCTAAAACATTGGTGCGCTAAAATCCAAAACTCAGCACTGTGTCTTAAAAAAAAAAAAAACAAAAAACAAACAAACAAAAACTCCATCCCAGACAAAACCATGATAACACATCAGCTTATTATAGCACATACGGTACAGTATACAGTACTGTACTGACTTTAAATTTATGCATGAAAATTTGTAATTCTGGAAAAATAGCCAAATAAAAGTTTCTAACATTGTACTGGACATCTTGTAGATATCTAGAGAGATAACTGACATTTCAACTTTTCATAGATTTCTGATGCTGCTGCCGTTATTATGGTTTTCATTATTGGCTCATTGACATAAATGCAATTTAATACCATACCCAGAGAAACTTAAGTCAAACACAACAGAAGTATTACTTGATTATCTACCGTTTGACAAGATTACTATAGTGGTTTTGGAAGCAACATTCACTGATTGAGATTTTGAGAATGACTTTGGTTTGATTTGTACACTCTTTCGAGCCTGCCATGGCTGACTGGAGATGTCAAATTTTAGGCTGACACATGTATCAATGAAGACAGTATAATAAAACAATCCTCAACTTAGTTTCAAATGAAGCATTTTTCTGCAAGAGGTTCTTGGCTTTCTGGGCAATATATCTCAGGGCTCCTGCAATCTTGTTGCTTCCAGTACTGGATATAGGTCATGTAACACTCCACTACACTGCAGCTTTGGTCTTCCCTTCAGCGTGAAGAGATTTGCCTGTTCAGAAGATTTATTCCAGTGCTTGATAGTTCCTCTCAGAAGCAAAGCACCCCACAGGTAAACTGTAGTCTATTCTGTGGCTATATCTACCTAGCACTGCACTACAAACTGTAAGTATAGCATTAACCTAATTGAAGCTGATTAAATGTTGCAGATACTAACACAAATATCATGACAGTTTTGGACATCACTTTAAGCTGCCTAGTATTCTTTAATGAGAATAACTATTCCTGGAGTATCCAAGTGGATTCTAAAAAATGCACAAAATCACCCCTGCATGTTGCTAGTCTCCCATTTATCAAAACCAGGAAGAAAACCCTGACTCTGCTGAAGTCTTCTGAACTTCCATAAACTAAAAATTCATATCATATGAATGAGATATAACTGTATCTGAACAAATATGCGTGTTTAAAACAATGCTGGTTATTTCAGAATCAATAATAAGCACAAAATAATATTTCATATAATGTTATGAGTTATATTATGTGCCGAATGTTTGTAATTATTTACAACACAATAATAGGCTTCCAGGTAAGTTTTGCTTTTACCTATCCTCAGTAATTCTTTTGAATTACTTTTTTCTATCCTCTTTTGAATTACTTTTTTCTATCCTCTTTATTTTGTTCTTGCTCTCTTTCCCGTTCTTTCCCTCTCTACTCTGCGCTGGTGCAGCCTCACCTCAAGTACTGTGTGCAGTTCTTGGCACCACAGTACAAAAAGGACATGAAAATATTGGAGGGTGTCCAGAGAAGGGCTACAAAGATGGTGAAGGACCTAGAGGGGAAGACGTATGAGGAGCAGCTGAGGTCACTTGGTTTGTTCAGCCTGGAAAAGAGGAGGCTGAGGGGAGACCTCATCGTGGTCTACAACTTCCTTGCAGGTGGGAGTGGAGAGGCAGGTGCCGACCTATTCTCCTTAATCACCAGTGATAGGACCTGTGGGAAAGTTCAAGCTGAGGCAGGGTAGGTTTAGGCTGGACATCAGGAAGACGTTCTGCACTGAGAGGGTGGTTGCACACTGGAACAGGCTCCCCAGGGAAGTAGTCACTGCACCAAGCCTGCCTGAATTTAAGAAGTGTTTGGACTGTGCACTTAGTCATGTGGTCTAAAATTTTGGATAGACCTGTGTGGTGCCAGGAGTTGGACTCGATGATCCTTATGGGTCCTTCCAACTCGGGATATTCTATGATTCTATGATACACATCACATCTTATCTACGTAAGTATTTGGATTCCAAGCCATCATTTTGCATTAAGCTGTGTCATATCAAAATTTTACATTAAATCATGTTGCCACGTACAGAAAAATCAATGCCTTTCCAGACCAGATTCCCATAAAACACCTCTACAACCAAATCTGTCAAAGATTAATATTCGCTTTCAGATTTTTTTTTTTCCCAGTAACTAAAATGGTGACTGGGTAAGACATTAAAAAGACATTAGAAAGACATTAGAAAGACAGTATGCATTTGGTATATCATACCAAGGTGTTTTAAACTGCCTTACCTGGAACTTTCTAATTTACTTGCACCAATTTCCATCAAATCTTTCTTGGGCTGACATGATTATTGGTCCTAAGATTGGGACAGACACTGAAATGGAAACTCAGAACCAGTATATTCAATAGTTACTAGCACAATGTCGCAAACAAATGAAAAAAAAGTGTTTGTTAGTGTCCTGGTTTCAGCTAGGATAGAGTTAATTTTCCTCCTAGTAGCTGGTAGAGTGATGTGTTTTGGATTTAGGATGAGAATAATGTTGGTATCACACAGATGTTTTAATTGTTGCAGAGCAATGCTTACACTAAGCCAAGGACTTTTCAGCTTCTCACTCTGTCCTGCCAGTGGGCAGGCTGGGGTTGCAGCAGGAGCTGGGAGGAAACAGACCCAAGACATCTGACCCAAACTGGCCAAAGGGGTATTCCATACCATCTGACGTCATGCTAAACAATATATAGGGGTGGCTGGCCGGGATGGGGGGACCGGCTGCTCGGGGATAGGCTGGGTATCGGTCAGCAGGTGGTGGGCATTTGAATTGTTCATCAGTTGTTTGTACACATTATTGGTAGTAGTACTATTATCATTATTGTTATTATTTTCTGTTCTTTTCTTTCCTAATAAACTGTCTTTATCTCAACCTACAGGCTTCATTTTCCTGATTCTCTCCCTCATCCCAGAGAGAAAGGGGGGAGGGCGAGCGAACGGCTGTGTGGTGCTGAGCTGCCGGCCAGGTTAAACCTCAACAGTTAGCTTTCTGTCACTGTCATGTTGCTGTTATACCATAAGTAGGTATTAAGTGCAGACCTAAATATTCATTATAGTCCTCTAAACACATTGTACTGTCAAGCTCTAAGAAACATAGCAGTTTCTGGTTCAAGAATTATGGAAGAAGAGTAGGGGAACCTATGGCCTAAGAACTGTTCCAATATTTCTTTCAAGAAGGATGTGTGGATGTGTGTCTCTGTTTCTTATTGTATGCCCTTGAAAGTCAGTACAGGCACCAGAATCCATAGGTCTTCCTGCAACTGGATGAGGTCCAAGTAAAACAACGAAGTCCCTTTCTTTTGAGGATATTGTCTCATTCAACCTACTCTAATTAAATGAAGTTAATGGATTTCACAAGCTATTTTGTCTACTTTTTCTTTTTGGTCTCTCTTCCTTTCCCTCAGTATAAGACAGAAAGTGGGTGTGTGATTAATAACATTAATTAGGATTAACCAACTTTTTCTCCACTCCTAACTGCATGAGCATTGCTAATGAGATGCAACCAGAAAAATAAAATTAACCAAGTACTTTGTTTAGAATACTTTCTTCTTCACTTCTGGTCATAAACTGAAGTCTACTTTAAATTCAAGATAAAGACAACATTGAGGAACCACAACATCTGTCTCCTAAGTTCAATAGAAAAGACTGGACTGTCCAAATGGAGCTATCAAGAAAACTAGGGAGATCAACATCCAAGTAAGAAAAACAGAAGAGAGGTCAGGGAAATACCATGAATAACACGCAAAGGTCGGTGGGAGAAGTAAAGATATGCCTGGAAAGAAGTGAAGAAAAAAAAAAATGTGAAAGGATAGCAAACTAAGAGAAAGAAATAGAAGGCATATAAGAGTAGTGAAAAAAAAAAAAAAAAAAAGAGGAAGGAAAACTGTTTTATTAAAATTGTGTTACACAAGGGAGCTGACACAATACTGGCACTAGGTTCAAAAAAGGTGAAACCATTGACAAGTTTAAAATAATGAGTTTCTCTCATATTATATTATCATATTAATAATAATTTCTCTCTAGAAACCCCTCTCTGGCTGCCACAGCAAGCCTACTCTTTTCTGTTTCTACTTCTGCTCAACATGTCAGTCACAAGACCTGGATATGCTATATAAGACATTGTGAAAACTCCTATATCCTTGTACAATGTAACGCAGGTTAAGGCAGGGATGTACTATTAGCCAACATCAACCCCAAGAAATGTGTTTAGACTGGACTAAAACAAGGTGAGGCTCCTAATGCACAGCAAAAAGAGGCTGAGATCTGTTACCTTGTGTGCAGACAAAAGAGCTATGTGGGACAATAGGGCCAGTGGAGGGCAAAGCTTGCTGAAAGCTATTTTGAGCAACTCTTTAAGGAAGCAGGTTATGTTTTAATAACTGATTGTGCCTAAATGGACTGTTGTCCATCCAAACAGAAACATCACTGTGAAGTGAACAGTCTTTCCTCCACTTCCTGGTCTTCAAGGCAGTGGGTAAGGAAAAGAATGGGGTTATAATTATAGTCCAATGTTATCCTTTACTCCTAGGGCTCTGAGGATGTCCAGTGTCATCTGAGGAGGCTTCAATAAACAAGTAAAAATAGCAAAAAATAATGTCAGTAATCTCTCAGTGATTATGGGGTCCCAGATTAAAACATCATGGACTCAACTCTGGCAGCAATGACTTGATTGCATATGAGGCCAAAGTTTCTAATAACAAGACACTCGCAAGATATTGCCTAAGGAAATTGTAGTGTTTCAAAAGAAACTCTAACATAGGGGATAGAACATGAGTACTTTCAGGACAGTCCTAAGTATAATTGATTCAGTACTGGCAGATGGATGAATAAATTATTCTTCTCAGTCCCTTCAAGGAGCTAGAAGCCTCTGCCCAGTCCCAAAGCTATGACATCACTGGCATAAGCAAAACCTGGTGGGAAGAGGCCTGTGACTGGTGTGTTGCAATGGATGGTTGCAGGCTCTTCAGTAGGGACAGGTAGGCCAGGCGAGGTGGGAGGGTGGTGCTCTATGTAACAAAGGCACTGGACTGTATGGAGCTTAAAGTTGGCCACAATGTGGTTGAGAGTCTCTGGGTGAGGATCAAAGAACAAGCAAATAAAGGGCATAGCTGAGATAAACAAATCCAGGAGATTCCTGAAGCACCTTAAAGATAACTTCTTGGTACAAGTACTAAGGGAGATGACAGGGAAGGGTGTCCTCCTAGACCTGTTGCTTGTAAACAGGAAGGGTCTTGTGGGTGAAGTTGTGATAGGTGGCCACCTTGGCCATAGTGAACATGAGGTAGTGGAGTTTGAAATCTTCGGCAATAGGAGAAAAATTGCCGCCAAAACTTCAACCCTGGATATGGGGAGAGCAAATGTCAGACTGCTCAGGGAACTTGTTACCAAGGTCCCCTGGGAAACTGCTTTTAAAGTCATTGGGGTCCATCAGTGATGGTCGGTTTATATGTAACACCTCCTAAGAGCCCAGGAATAGGAAATTCCAGAATGTCAGAAGTCAAGCAGGAGGTGCAAATGCTGGCCTGGCTGAGCAAGGATCTTCTTCAAGAGCATAAAAGGAAATTGTATGGCTGCTGGAAGCAAGGTCGGGAGACATGGGAGGACTACAAGAATGCTACTCACCTTTTTCGAGAGAGAATTTGTGTGGACAAGGCTCAATTAGAGTTGAAGCTGGCCAGTGGTTTGGGAGGACCAAGATGGAGTGTTGTGACTGAAGGAACGATAAACTCCCAGTCAACCCTGAACTTGTGGGGGACTTGCTACTCCACCTGGATGCATATAAGTCCATGGGGCCTGATGACATTCATCCCAGGGTACTCAGAGAGCTGGCTGATGTCATCATGAGACCTCTCTCAATTATTTTTCAATGGTTTATGAATCTGGAGAGGTCCCAGTTGCCTGGAAGCTGGTAAATGTGGTCCCAGTTTTCAAGAAAGGCAAGAAAGAGGATTGTGGCAATTACAGGCCTGCCAGTCTCACTTCAGTGCCTGGAAAAAATATGGAAAAGATTATTCTGGGAGGTATTGAAAAATACCTGAAGGACAACACAGTCATTGGTCAGAGCCAACATGGGTTTACCAGGGGAAGGTCATGTCTGACAAACTTAATTTCCTTTTATGACAAGATCATCCAGCTAGTTGACCAAAGGAAGCCAGTTAATGTAGTCTTCCTGGATTTCAGTAAATCTTTCAATACTTTCTCTCTCAGTATTATTCTGGATAAAATGACCGTAATACTGTTAGATAAAGGCATAATAAGATAGGCGAACAATTGTCTGATGGGTCAGGCCGAGAGTGTTCTTGTAAATGGGATTAGATCAGACTGGCGACCTGTCACTAGTGGGGTTCCCCAAGGGTCCGTTTTGGCACCAGCCCTCTTCAATATTTTCATAGACAATTTGGATGTAGGACTTGAAGGTTTTTTGATCAAGTACGCAAATGATACCAAACTGTGTGGAGCTGCTGACTCCATGGAGGTTACTGAGGCCTTGCAGAGAGATATGGACAAATTAGAGAGCTGGGCAATCACCAACAATATGAAGTTTAATAAGAGCAAGTGCACCTGGCAAGAGGCAACCCTGTTTATACATACAGACTGCGGTATGAGATGCTGGAGATCAGCCCTACAGAAAGGGATCTTGGGGTTTTAGCACTGAACTACTGATAGGCATAAAACACACTCACAAGTTGCCTAGTTCTATAATATTTCCTTTTCTGGAGCAGTGCTACTAGCACCTCCACCTGGGAAATGCTGATGCTGGTATATGGTCAGTACCATGTGGATAACAGGCCTGCAGCTGCTCAGTGATCTGGCCTTTCACACCAGCCTGCACAGAGAAAGAGCTTGTCTGAATCCAAAGGAAATCCTACAGATCCTTTTTTTGCTGGATGAAAATTCCAGAGAGAACCAGGGGAAAGAATGGTCTTTAATGGGAAGTGACTGGCAAGTTGCAGCAGCTCAGTATGCAACGACATAGCAAAACTCACAGTATTCAACTACTTCCTTTAAAATACTTGGAAAAGATAGCCACCATAAATAATCAATCAAAAGCTGTCTCCTGACAGAATCACAGAGATTTCCAAATGTGTATCCTTTGATAGAGTTGTAGCACCTCACAAGCAGGATGGCAAGTACCTAAATTACCATACCTAGCTATTAGATGCCTCTCTGCACAGCATGTGTGTCCATTCTCAGGCTTCAAGATAGCCTTAAAGGTTACTTATGTTAGCTGTGATTACAGAAAAGAAGAAGAGCTGTGTGGGGTGGATCATCATCAGTGGATCAGGATGTACTTCTAAGTATCTTTGTATGTCAGAAATTAAATATGCATATAATATTGCCAACATATACAGCAAAGTCTTCCTTCATGGATGATACAGGCAAAATCTGAGAACCTGAACTGAAACGAATTTCAGAAGTTTATATCCTCATAACAATTATTTTAAGAATATTCGGTGAAAATGCCAGTTCTAATAAAAATATAGAATTAGCAGATAACTTCCAGGATCGGTGCCCGTGGTGATGAAATCCCAGTTACAGAGACCATGGCAAATTCATTCATATATCATACAGCTAAATGCTTGATCATGTCTCAGAAAACCAGTAAAGTGTATTACAGATTGGAATAATGTTCTATGGAATTAAACAATGACATTTATAATACCAGGTACTCAGCTAAATATTTAAGTTATACTGTGAACTTATAGAAAATAGTGACTTTGAGAAAATTAGTATTATTAGAATAGAATGATCAACTTCAGAGCAAAATATACTACTTATCAAGTATTGAAGTTCATTTAAACATTTCTAGAATCAATTGTATTCATTTCTACATTAGCCTAGATTCTCAAGGTAACAAATATTCCTTACAAATTCTGTGTACCATAACTTGTAGCAGACTGCAGTGACACTAGCAGTGAAAAATCAGTTCTGTAACCTGACAGACCTATTTTAGAACAAGGATGTGAACTTCATGCGTCTTCCTACTTTTCATTTGAAAGATCTTTTGACAAGGCTGCTTGGTCTCATTGTTACAACTGCCCTCTCTCTCCTCCTAAACCAGTTCTCTTTTTCTTTTTCTTTTTCTTTTTCTTTTTCTTTTTCTTTTTCTTTTTCTTTTTCTTTTTCTTTTTCTTTCTTTTTCTTTTTCTTTTTCTTTTTCTTTTTCTTTCTTTTTTTTCTTTTTCTTTTTCTTTTTCTTTTTCTTTTTCTTTTTCTTTTTCTTTTTCTTTTTCTTTTTCTTTCTTTTTCTCTTTCTTTTTCTCTTTCTTTCTTTTTCTTTTTTTTTTCTCTCTCAGTATTATTCTGGATAAAATGACCATAATACTGTTAGATAAAGGCATAATAAGATGGGTGAAATAAGATGGTGTCTGATGTCTGATGGGTCAGGCCAAGAGTGTTCTTGTAAATGGGATTAGATCAGACTGGCAACCTGTCACTAGTGGGGTTCCCCAGGGCTCCATTTTAGGACCAGCCCTCTTCAATTTTTTCATAAACAATTTGGATGTAGGATTTGAAGATTTTTTTGAGCAAGTTAGTGGATGATTGGGTGGAGCTGCTGACTCCATCGAGGTTACTGAGGCCTTGCAGAGAGATCTGGACAAATTGGAGAGCTGGGCAGTCACCAATAAGATGAAGGTTAGCAAGAGCAAGTGTTGGATTCTGCACCTGGAAAGGGGAAACCCTGTTTGTACATACAGACAGGGGGATGAGATGCTGGAGATCATCCCTGCAGAAAGGGGTCAAGGGTGTTGGTCAGCAGCAAGCTGAACAATAGCCAGCAGTGTGCCTCAGCAGCCAGGAGGGCTAACTGTATCCCAGGATGCATCAAGAATGTAATTGCTAGCCAGTTGAAGGATAGGATTGTCCTGCTCTGCTCTGCACTGGTACAGCCTCACCTCAAGTACTGTGTGCAGTTCTGGGCACCACAGTATAAAAAGGATGTGAAACTATTTGAGAGTGTCCAAACGAGGGCTACAAAGATGGTGAAGTGTCTGGAGTGGAAGACGTATGAGGAGCAGCTGAAGTCACTTGGATGGTTCAGCCTGGAGAAGAGGAGATTGAGGGGAGACCTCATCTCAGTCTACAGCTTCCTCATGAGGGGGAGCGGAGGGATAGAAGCTGATCTCTGCTCTCTGGGGACAGTGACAGGACCTGAGGAAGAGCCTTGAATGGCAGCGACAGAGGAGATTCAGGCTGAATATCATGAAAACGTTCTTTTCCAAGAGGGTGGTCAGGCACTGGAACAGACTCCCAAGGAAAGTGGTCATGGCATCAAGCCTGATGGAGTTCATATAAATTCTTTGGGGACCCAGGAGTCGGGTCCCTTCCAGCTCAGGATATTCTATTATTTTATGACTCATCCAGCCTTTCTGTGTAAGACAAAAGATATAATGTTTACCTGCCTATGTTCCTTCCTCCCCTCAGTATTGCTTCAGGCACAGTTTATCATGCTTACTCTTGCTTTTGTTTTAGCCATAGTGGGGGGCTGAGTTCATATGTGTTTTTCAGAATGTGCTTAGCACATGGTGTCCTAGGAATCTAAGAAATAGTCTCCTTTTGAAGTTGAGTAGCTTTTTAAACTACTTTATTAGTTTATTATGTACTAGATTTATGAATTTATCTTCTAACTATTTTCCTTTAAGAGAAAGCTTCAGATCTTGTCATTCTGACTTGTTTTTCCCCGTCCCATCCCATTGGTCATTGGTGCATGCAGCTTTTAATAACCTGCAATACTAGGTGACAATCTCTGTTAGTAAGCATCCAATTTTCTCCATCCTTCCTTCCTTGATGAAGGATGTAGTAGATTTTCCTTGAATAAAAAAGTATTATTCTCTCTCTCTCTCTCTCTCTCTTTTTTTTCCCTCTCTTGTAAATAAAATGTGACAACCCTGTTGAGCATGGAATCTCAGTATTTATTTTAATGCATCTAATTTTAATGTACTCATATCTTCTCTATGATTTTAAATCCTTGACATTTGCTATTTTAAGGTAATAAGATCTCATGGCCTTGTTTCTCTCTTTCAAGACCTTCTGCATTTTTTGCCTTAGAGAGGCAAGGTGAAAAAGGAGACAGGGATATTCAAAGTATGAGAGTTATACACCACTGCTCTAGTAGTCTGATCTGATCTGTTTCTGCAGATGTCTCTCCTTTTCACTTTCTGAGAAAAAGAGGTGATGAAATGAAAGAGATGAGGAAAATAAATTCAAGATGAAAGGCACCATTGAATATGAGAACTCCCTGACTACAGCACCCCTCTCACCTCCATTATTTGGAGTATGCACTGAATAATGAAGACAGTCCATAAAGACAATGTAAACACAAACACAAAAAGAGATTATCTATAAGTGAATTGTGTTACCAATACTGAACAGCACAGAAACATACATCACAGAGTTTCAACGGTGATGGTATGGGCTGAGGATGAAACATAATCCTTCACCTTTGTTTATGTTGGTTTAACCTGGTATTGAAATTGTGTTTTAATATAGGTTTTTGTTGTTGTTGTTCCTTGTATATAGTAAAAAAAAAAAAAAAAAAAAAAAAAAAAAAAAAAAAAGGAAGAAAAAAAGAAAGAAAAGTAAAGTTGAAAGACATGATAAACTAGGTCACTGAGCATGGTAATTCCTGTAAATAAAGAAGACATGACACATGTTCAGAGATTACTATTATAAGCATACAGGGAAAAGGCAACACAGAAATATCTAGCTGCATGTTTTTGTGTTTGGAGATCAAAAACATCTTTTCCTTTCTCTGATTGAAAGGCTCTTTGGTATCAGCTAGAATGACTGGATAGCACTAAAACAATTCTCTGGAGGAGATAATCTTGAACTATGTACAGCAGATAAAAAGATAGCAAAATGCAGTTCTTAAAAATAGTCGTGTTTTTAAACTACATGTAATATTTGTGAGATTTTTACTCCCCTTTGCTTTTCACTAACACCATAGCAGTGAAGCCAAGAGCCACAGCCTTGAGTGCATTAGATGAAGACCTTTCTCCTATTTACAAAATGAATCTTCTGTTCACTCTCTACCGCAATCTGTGCATTTCCACTTTACTTACCTTAGAATGCCTCTTTCATTCAACTGTCTGTTTTGGTTGCACACACATAAACATTACTGTCATAGAATCATAAAACCATAGAATTTCCTGTGTTGGAAGGGACCCACAAGGATCATCGAGATTAACTCCTGGCAGGACCTCCCTGAAATCAGACTACATGTTTATTGCTCACATATATGTTAATGCTTGCATTAACAAATACTAAGCAACAACTTTGGGGGATTTTTAACTGCACCTTTTTTCTTTTTTTTTTTTTTTTCTTTTCCTTGCAATATATGTTCACTAAACTTTTCATTTCTCTCTTTGTTTATAATTCCTCGAGAGTATTTTTAACCCATTATCTGAGTGCGTAGTGCTTTTTTGGTCACAAAATAATTCCTTTCTGAAATAATTAATGGAAAAGAAAAAAACTGTGACTGTCATAACATAGACACCACAGAAGAAAATAAGACCTCCCACTTAAGTCCTGTAAAAGTGTGAAACCACTGTATGTATGTCTATTGAAATTTTCTAAGAGGATAGATGTTCAGTCTTTACATACATTATCCTGGTCCCTTTTAAACAAAAACTATTGTATATGTATATTATATATATTATTTTATATATTGTATATATAACAAAAATATTGTATTAACTGTTTCCTAGTATACACATGTACACGGTTCTCAGTTCTCACTTGTGCTTACTAACACAGTGGACAATTTTAACAACTTTTTGATCCTTCATATCACACCTTACAGAAAAACAGGGATAGGTTCAGCTCCATTGCTACGTTTACGCTCCACCACACCTCCTCAGATGCTTACAAAGGGGAGTAGGTGGAATTTACACCAGCTCTCAGTTGATATAAAATCCACCTACAGAATGGGAATGTCTCAGTAGGAATTTTGGCTGATGGTTTTGCACAAAACAGTCAGCAAAGCAAGGAATCTAACTTATATTCTAGGACTGATTCATTTAAATGGCAAATGCGTGGTTCTGCCAGGTAAAATCAAAATAAAATGAATAATCAGTAAGTTTCCAGATGGTGGTAGCTCACATGATTCCTGAAGAGTTTCATGCAACATTACTTAGAAACTGCGGTTTCCTTTTGGATATTGTGAAATTGATAGCTGACAATTTAGAGAGAGAGAGAGAGAGAGAGAGTGAGAGAGAGCAGAAAAGTGTGGAAGAAGAAATAGACTGGGTCAAGAGCATGAATGGGGTTATGATGAGATTTTTTGAAAGCAGAGTAGACTGAAAGACTGACAAAATGAAATCAAGTTTATGAAGTGGAAGAGATAGGGTAAGTAGGATAAAAGGGAAGGAAAAAAATAAAGAAAAAAATAAAGAAAAATAAAGAAAGAAATAAAGAAATCATAAATGCAGAAATGTGTTGAAAGCTCATAGCAATGAGTTTTAGTTCATATGACTAGTAAATAATAAATAAATAAATAAATAAATAAATAAATAAATTAAAAAAAAAAAATCCAAGAGCAGGCAACATGGCCAGAGTGTGGTAAGAAAGACAAACAAAGATTATTTTACTCATTGTATTTTGGCAGTATAGCATGGAAAGCAATAGATGGGAAACCTGGAGAGAAGTCATAAAAGTGAAACGAGTGAAAAGGAAAGGACATGTTACCAAAACAGCATGCCATAACCAACAGATTGACTTCCTGACCCTCTGAGTAGGGTAGGCAGGGAAGTGACCCTAGTATAGTGTACCAAGGACATGACAGAACCATTCAAGTGAATACTTCTTTTATGTGAAAATTCCTCAGCTACACTCAACCCTGATATTACTTCTGTTGATGAAACTGAATTTAGAGAGATTGGTTAATTAACAGTACTATAAGAGGAAAATCTTTAAACAGAAGAATTCCAAAGAATGTATGTGAAAGTCAGAGAAATTACATTCTAATTAACTTGCTGCATGTCTTATTTGAGTTTTCTATTGTTCATTTAAATGCCTAGTCTTTTCTATACCTAGGGAGTAGGTCAGGACAGTGTTCCCTTCTTGAAACTTAAAACAGAGGGAGAAATATCAGGTGAATGAAAAATACATAGAAGTTTGACAATGGAAACATCTGATCCTAGAAGAAACAGTCTGAGATGTTTGGATATGGAGCTGTTCTTCTAGTCACTTTCCTGAACCTCTGCACATTACAACTTTCTCAATTGAGTTATACCGATGAATAATGAAATGAATATAAATTGCTACATATTCTTACAGGCTTACAAAAATGGCTTCTAAGAAACATAAATATGCCTAATGAAAGTCTGAAACTACAAATGTATTTGGAGGTAGGATGTTGATTTTGGTTTGGGAAAACTGCTTATGCAGATACCTTAAGAGTAATACTGACTGACATAAATTACCACTCACAGAATTTCATTGTTGAGAGCCTCATCTGTTCTCAACAACCTCTTGGTAAAACAGTTCTCCACCACATTCTGGAAGGCAAGTGGTTCAGAAATATATTATATTGCAAAGGTTGGCAAGCATTTTTCAGACCTTCAAGGTTTTCACCACTTCAAGCTGTTGACTCTTGTAAGAGTCCTTCACTGCTCTCATGTACATTATTACTTTGGGGCAAGATGTTCATTTCCTCAAGAAGGTAAAGAAAGGTACTCTACAGATTCTAGAACAGTCATACATTCTTCAGGAAGCATCATAAAGGAATTGTGAGCCTGCAGCCGTATGACATGTTTTCTGCCCTACTCAAGCTTAATTGCAATATTTTTACAGAATGTGAAGATTTCTCTCTCTCTCTTTCTTTCTCTCTCCCCCTCTCCTAAGGGGAGGGAGGTAGTGTTTTTTACATTAAAAGCTATTTCATCTTGTAAGGTGTTAATGTAAAGTAATTAAAATAGTATTTTTTGCCTGAATTTATTTATTTATTTATTTATTTATTTATTTAGGAACATGCTGTGAGAATTAGAGAAGTTAAATAAACAACTCTAAGCCAAAGTTCTAAAAGTTATTTTTTTTTCATTTTCCTACAACAAAGTAAAATAAAGTGTTGTTGTTGTTGTTGTTTTTTCCAATTACATTGATTAGTATGGTTTACAACCATGTGTTTTGATTAGAATAACTTCAGAAGAAAATGGAAAAGTGAAAGCTGGATTGGTACTTACTGGGAAACAATTGTTAGATGAGACAGCAGAGTACGAGTGCACATTCCTTTCCATATACAAGCTGAAGAATCATACAATCATTTAGGTGGCAAAAGACCTCCAAGACAACCTTTAACTCACCTCTTGAAATCGAAGCTGAAAACCCCAACACAATTTTCAGCAGGGAGTCATTCTCAGTGAAACTTCTTGTCTTGCATACAAAATCAAAGCAATTAGATAGCTTTTCACTTGTCAGAGCTTTCAAATGAATTTGGATCTATAATTTGGATCTATAATCTTTACTTCTGCTTATATCCTCTTAATTGATACAATGTGCTGGAAACAAATGTGTCCATGAAGTAATCATATAGACTACCAGATACCTGTTAATTTGTGATTAAAAAGTAAATTTTGATTTTAAATTATATAAACACTGAAACACTGGGTTTTGTTATGTTTGGGAAAGACTGAGAAGCAGGAGATGAATGGAGGTGTTAAGTTCAACTATATTAAGGAAAGATCTCATTTAGCAACCATAAAGAGTGCACAGCATGAAGGGAAAAAAGGACATGCAGTGGGAGGTGTGTTTTAGAAAATACCATTTGAAAAGTACTGTAAAGAGCTCTAAGGCGATACAGGTGTGCCATTTAGACAGATTAGTTGATCCATTTAACCGTTGTTTAGAGACTTAGAAAGACATTGTTCTGAATCTGTTTTGGCCAGTGTTTCCAATTAAAACCATATGATTCTTGCTAGGGGAGCAGTTAGGCAGGTTGCATGGTGTTATTTTGGTGAAGTACTGCAAGTCTTCTTCCATAACTGCTCTATGAAGATTTCTGTGTGGTACACATCATGCCCCAAAAAAACAGGTTGCAAAATTCTGACACAAAACCGTTCTAGAAAACTATTGAAGAGCTTGTGAAGCATAAATAAACAGATCTAAAATCTTTTACAAAAAATAGACTTTTCCTTCTAGCAGTATGTCAGTAGACAATGGTCACTGTCAGGACCCTGAGCATGTCCCTCCTGGAGGTTTGACAAACGAGGTGGAGCAGCTGAGATGGTCTCACAAGGAGCAAGGACTGTGTGGTGATCTTACCTTTCTGGGCAGCTGAACTCCACCATAACTGCTCTCATTCCCCCTCCTTAGAAGAAGAGGAAGAGAAGAAAGTATGTTGGAAAGAAAAGAAAAAAAAAAAAAAGAAAAAAAACACTCTTGTTGAAGTAAGGATAATTTAATTACAGGGAAAAGGAAGAGGAAAAAAGAACAAACAAATAATAACTACAACAACAACAATGATAACAACAACAGAAACGCAAAGGCTATGCGGAAACACAGAGAGAGAAAAGACATTACCCTCTACTTCTCATCAACGAGACATGTTCGGCCACATCCTGGGAAGTAGGGCCTCAGTGTGCATAGCAGTCGGTTGGGAGGACAGACGTCTTTGTAACAAGAGCACACCCTCTCCTTCTCCTTTCCCACCTTTTAATGCTGAGTGTGGCACCACATGGTATGGAATGTCCCATGAAATGCCAGTATTGATAATCAGATGGTGTGATCTTAAAATGTGCCTTCTTTATGCAAAATATGTGTAGTTGCAATTGCCAGACATGTCTTTATTTCAAAGTTAATCAAAGTTCTGGCAATGCAGAGGTTCAGATAGCTTAGATGGAACAAAGAAGTTGGCAAAGTTTACACAATACTTATCCTCCAAACTAGATCAAAATCTAGATGGAAACTATCGCTGTTTAGACCACTAAGCTATTCTGATACAGAGAAAGGCTATAAAGAGATGTCTTAGAATAACTAAAAGGAAAATTTCCTTGTTTGTGTATTTTCCCTTATTAAACTATATCCACTATAGTAAGGATTGCTTTTTTTTTTTTTTTTTTTTTTTTTTTAATCAGATTGAAAATGCAAGAATCTTAGGCATGTGCTTATACATGCCAGCATACCAACATACTGCCAACTTTTTTCTCTATTCATGTAATGAGTGATTGTGTTTTTATATAAAAAATATAAATATAAATATAAATATATATAAAAATATATAATATATAAAAAATTATCTAAACTGTGCTTCTCATGCTTGTTAATCACAAATGGTATCCATGATGTGAACACAGGATCAGTAAAGAAAAACATAACATAATTATTTAATATTTAATCATAACTTCCCATACAAGTCAAGATGAGGAAACTTTAGGTACAAAAAGATCTTTCATGTTTGGATTTCTCTTCATGGAAAATCATTCCATGACCTTCTTCCACATGCTTTGTTCAGAAAAGTTGCAGTTAGTATGCACTTCTTTGCATATAGTTAGGCAAAATGAAAAATAGAAAGAATCTGGTTAAAAGAGAAAAGGAAGAAATATATGCAATATAGTGACCTATTCTTTTTTCTCCCCTTTTTTCCACTGAAGCATGAGAATATCTCAATATAACATTGAGATATATATTCTACTTATTAACATGTAGTTTGAAATCTTATTACTGTTTATTTTATTTTATTTAACTTTATCATAAGGTTTATAAACATCAGGATAAAATCTCAATCTATGTAAGAAATGACTGCCATGAAAAGAATCCCAGAGTCCTAGGAAAAATGAAACTGCACCTAAAGACACGGCCCAAAGAGACT
Source organism: Cygnus olor (assembly GCF_009769625.2). Lineage (NCBI taxonomy): Eukaryota > Metazoa > Chordata > Aves > Anseriformes > Anatidae > Cygnus > Cygnus olor. Next base: position 38,049,445 of record NC_049198.1, read on the forward strand.
GCCAACCTGCAGGTGTGTGTACTTTGACCATGTCACAGCTCCACAAACAGGACAAGATCACATATCTTTTCAGAGGAAAGGAAAGTATGGCACATCAGATGGGTCAGGGACATGGTGTGTGTCATTGGGTCACAGACATGGCTAAGTAAGGCAACGTGTTCTCAGGGTATAATGCACCAAAAAGTCATTTTAAAAGCAGCGTGGGAGTTTAATTAAATGTAGTAGGATTATGTTGGTGGAAGGGGATGGGGAGCAGAATGTAGCCCTCATAATCCACGAGGAAATGGTTGGAGACCTGCTACAGCACTTAGATGTACGCAAGTCGATGGGGCAGGATGGGATCCACCCAAGGGTACTGAGAGAACTGGCCAGCAGGACTAGGGAAGCGATTGTCCCCCTGTACTTGGCTCTGGTGAGGCTGCACCTCAAGTACTGTGTTCAGTTTTGGGCCCTTCGCTACAAGAAGGACATCGAAGTGCTCGAGAGAGTCCAGAGAAGGGCAACGAAGCTGGTGAGGGGTCTGGAGGACAAGGCTTACAAGGAATGGCTGAGGGAGCTGGGGTTTTTCAGCCTGGAGAAGAGGAGGCTCAGGGGTGACCTTATCGCACTCTATAGGTACATTAAAGGAGGCTGTAGCGAGGTGGGGATTGGTCTATTCTCCCACGTGCCTGGTGACAGGACAAGGGGGAATGGGCTAAAGTTGTGCCAGGGGAGGTTTAGGTTGGATATTAGAAAGAACTTCTTTACGGAAAGGGTTGTTAGGCATTGGAATGGGCTGCCCAGGGAAGTGGTTGAGTCACCATCCCTGGAGGTCTTTAAAAGACGTTTAGATGTAGAGCTTAGTGATATAGTTTAGTGGAGGACTTGTTAGTGTTAGGACAGAGGTTGGACTAGGTGATCTTGGAGGTCTCTTTCAACCTAGATGATTCTGTGATTCTGTGATTTAGCTTTAAACATTTTTTTTTTAACTATTTAACTCTTTGTCCTGAAATGTGACTAATAACAGCAGAGAAATAAATAATAATAATATTTTCCTGCATTGCTCTTCTCCTTGAATATTGTCAATTGTCTCATATGTCCTACACCTATTATTTGAACTATAAACTCCTTTTACGTTAAAATAGTTTACAAATATCTGAAAGGACTGTGTGAAAGAATAAACTTGTAGATATAAATATGAAGATGAACATTTCATTTAATAATCCAAGGAAAGACACTAGTATAAGGCTTTATATTTTCACTTCTGTGACTATTAAAACAGAGCCCAGCTACCTACAGGTGATGCTCCCTAGACATCTCAGTTATCTAGCAGTCCAAATAGTTTTTCCATTGTGTTTAACAACTTGTACTTGTAGCTGCCATTTTTGTATTTGTTGTTCAGAGACACAAAGTATATTCTGCTTGCCTACATCCCTCTAAAATATAAATGAGATTTAATAGATTGTAAAGGAAATATTACATATCAGTGAAAGACTCACTAAAAGTTAAACACTTCAGACCAGAAAAGAGTTAGGACAGTAAGATAAGATAGTGAGAGTGAAATCAGAATTTTGATTTGGAAATAATGTCTTGTATATGAATAAAGAGAGTACATGGTTTCTTGAGAGAGAGAGAGAGAGGAAAAAAAATGCAGAAATTGATTCTGATGTTCCTATTCCAATGGTAATATAAGATGATCCAGATCATGCAAAATTTTACCCACCTTCCTCTCTCCATAATTTATTAATCATATCACAAACAGTATGAAACTTACAGAAATGGGTAACAAGCAAAATGAGAGAAAGACAAATTATAGTGTAAAAATTATAACGTAAACTAAATTTCTTAGTGCAGCCTTATTTTGTGCTGACATCCTTCTATCAATTTGTATAAATTACTGGCTTTTTTTTTTTTAAATTACTGTGATTTTTTTTTCATTTTAATTCAGTCAGAGTTTGGTTACTTCCTTAAGCTTACAAGGGGAGCAGATTTTGAAACTAGATCTAGAAAGATTATATACCTCTCAAACATAATCTATATCCTATCCTATGCCTCTCTATCTCCACAAAATAAATAAATACATAAAAATAAAATGAAACAGAAATCAAAGTTTTGATTTCACACCAAAATTCACACCAAAACAACAGTCCAAGGTGCTTGAAGACAAGCACAATGTAACTTTTTTTTTTTACTGTGAATTTTTTATGTTATTTATTTATTTATTTATGTAAAATTTTACTGTTAAAAGAGTAAAAAAATGAATGTTTATTACAGGTTACCTGATTTCACTCTAGTTCTAGAGTCTCCTAATTTGATTAGAATCCTGAAAATTTGACATCCTTTCCCAGAGTAAAAGGTGGGATGAAAAAGCTTAGACCCTTAGGTCTGAAAATACCTTGTTGTAAGCAGATTTCAAACAGGACAATAAGCTGACTAAGAGAATGATTTTTATAAAGTATCTGTAATACTCTATGTGCAATTCTGTAGTTTGGAAGAGATACATTTTTTCTACTGCAAGGAGAAACTTCATTGCTGGTGTTGTTAATAGTACTTAAAGTTGAATTTCATTGGTATTTGGTGAAGATAAAGAGGCTTTTTATTATCAAAATAAATAAATAAATAAGTAAATGAATGAATAAGTAAACTCTCTGAGAAAAATTACCATACTATACAAGTTATTTTGTCATTGTTACAAAAAGTGATAGTTCTTTCTCATCTGCAAAACGTTAACTTCTGGGTTACCTTTAAAAACCTTTAAAACCTTTAAAAAACACTGTTCCATTTATTTATTTATTTATTTATTTATTTTTCTAATGGCTTACATTCTGTCATATGATGTAAGACTCCTCATTTTCCTAATTTCCTTCTACCACACCAGTAATGTTTTGGAGCAAAGCTAGGACAATGAAACTCTCAGTTATTTCTACAGCAGAAATAAATAAATAAATAATGAATATAATGAATAGAAAACAAAAATGCAAAATCCAGAGAATGCAGGACACAAAGAAACTTGATGTTAAATTATTAAATAATGAATGTACCTCCTTGATTTGCAGGAAACATAAAAATGTGAGACTGACTCCATCAGACCAAGGGCTAACCTAGTCCAGTGGCCCTTCCTTTCTAAGAGCAGAAAGTCAGGGGAAATGTATATAGAAAGGGCAGGTAATATAAATGATTCTTCCAAATATACTCTTTCAGCTTCAATTAATTAATTTAAATACTTCTGAACAAGGGGTTGAATTCATATCATTGCATTTAAGAACGATCACTATGGTGATGAGATCCCTCATGATTTTATCCAATGTCTTTTTTACTTGTTTATAACTTTGGGCTTCGAAACACCCTATCTTGTGAAATCTAGAGTTTCATTATATATATTATATACAATACAAAAAAGGCTTCATTTTGATTTTATTTATTTATTTTTAGTATATTACCCAATGACTTTTAAATATTTTTCTGATCACCTTTGTAACCTGCAGACCTTCATTCTGCACCTGATGTCATCTGAAGTTGAAAAGTTTCTGTCCTTATATACAGATTGTTTCATAACTCTGTTGCAACCTACAATAAGACTGTCATGAACCCCAATAAAGAGTTCATAAAAACAGAGACACTCCTATATAACAGAATCCCATAGATAAAATAGTTTTTTTCTTTTCAAACACATAATTAATCCTTGTCAGCTAATAAAACTACGTATATAGTTCGTTAGCTGTTGAGTAACTGCTAATTAAATAGCAAATAAAATAAATATTTTAACAGATATAAAATAGATGTTGAGGACTAGTTTTACGTGATTTTTTGAATGCCTCTATTACTGTCTCTTGTATTTTAGACCCCACCCCCACCTCCACCCCCACCTTTTTTTGAGTTTTTATTTATTTTTTTCAACCTTGAATGTTTCAGTATTAGGAACTTGGGAAAATAATCTAAATTCTCACTTAGATTCAGAAAGTAGGTTCCAAAATTTTATCCTAATTTCTTGTGGAATTATACTTTTAAAAGCTCTTATGTTTATAAAATGTCTTTTTAGCAATCCTTTGAACTATTTTTTCCATAGATCTTTTGTTTAATATGAAGACTAAGGACTTAGAATTTTTCTGGTGTCTCTGAAACAAAGATGCCAGCAATATATAGAAATATTATTTGTGTTAATTTGGAAGTGTTTGAATGTGTTTGAGGTATAGTGAGAAAATCTACTTCTGAGAGTTATGCAGCTCAATTACCAAAAGACCTTCGAGCAATTAAAACTAAAAAGCGGATATCTACATTACTTCTTAATGACTGAAATCCCACAAAATAATATTTTCATATAGCCATCTGGCTACGAACAACAATTCCAAAATGCCAAATGAAAAATGGAGAATTGGCTTCTTTTTGATCTGTATTTTTGCTACGATGGTACCCATGATCAAACTGCATAAATATTTAGTTATTATTTATTTTTTTCTCTTTAACATATAGAACACAAAGAAAGAACTTCGGACTTCTACACCACCTCAGTTTCCTGTGAATGTGAATATGACAATGTTGTTTTCAGAGTGTCAACTATTCCACAGAGAACACTGATGACACAATGTATCATGTGGATTTGTGTAACATTGTTCTTTTTGAGGTTAAACTTAGCAATATCACCAACATTCTATTCTCTTTTTGGGAGCTAGAAAATGAGTGCAGTGAGATCCATTTCAGCGTGATTCAAAGAAAATTACTTCCTAATCAACACATACAGACATAGAAAGTTAAAAAATGAAAGATCTACTTAAATCTTACTAAACATTTTATTCAGGTATGATCCGTCTTGCCCAGAGTTAACCCTTCTTCTGGAAGAGAGAGAAAATCTGGCACTACTGGAGTTGATAATTCCTTCCTTCCACTCTAGATTTTTGACTGTCCTGTAACATTTCTGATTCTGGAATTAACTTTTTGCTAACAAGAAGAAACTTGCTTGTCTGTCTGTGGTAAGGAATGAGAATTTCTTGATAATGGTGTTCTTCTTCTTACATAGATTATTGGTATTCCACCTGGAGATACACCAGTTATTTTATTAACTTTTTCCTGCTGCTTCTCACTAGAGCATATTTTGTGTTCAATCTCTAGTCAGGATAAAGTGATATCAAGCAGACAGGTGGGAACACACACAGTTAAAGAAATCTCATGTAAAGCACTCTCTTGTGCTCTCTGTCTAGATCCTTCTACATCTAATATAGGTAAAAGTTAACAAAAACTCTGGGGAAAACAAAAGACACCAGCAGCCTCTAAAAGGCATATGGTTTATTTGACTTATTTTATTTATTACAAGATGTTCCTTGAAGATTTCATCCAGTGAAAAGCTATGACTATGACTATACTGTGAGTTTAGAACAGGTGAAGAAACATTAGCTGCTCCCTAATATTTCATTTTCCTTATTTTCAGATTCCAAGGCAGAAAATAGACATATTCTTTGACTTGCAGAGAATACAGAGTAATACCAAGCAAGAATTTTTCACTGTATATCTTACAAATATACAAAATAATTTGAACCTTAATGGGCATAGAAAACTTGCTGGCAGCAGCCTTTGAAATAGGAAGCATGTAGTGCAAGTCATGTTGTGCCAGAACATGAATGAACACTTACTTTCATATTCTGCCTAAAAATATAAGAGAACTTGATTCTTACTGTTGAAAACACCTGGTTCCTGATAGCAGGTCAGTTCGGAGATACAGCTTGGTTGATCATTTTCTTCTGAACACTAATAGTAGACAAAATGTGCCGTTCACTTGGTCTTCTCTATAAAAGCGATTTAACGATCCACAGGATCATGTCTAAATGAATACCAAACAAAAATAATTTTCCTTTATCTCTTTGCTTTGTTTGGTTTATTCATTTGTTTGGTTGGGTTGGTTTTGTTTGTTTTGATTTATTGGTTAGTTTTGGTGCAAATTATGTCTTCACAATGTATATATATATTTATATATATATGGCATGCTTGCAATTATTTGGAGGTGAAAAAGAATGAGATAAGTTTGTGCTTTCAGGTGTAATGATGAATATTGTCACTAACATATGGTATTCACCTGGGATGAACCCTAAGATAATTCTCCTTCTGTAATGACAAAATATACACCTCCACTATCATTTATAATAGATCCAATTATTTCTTTCCTTTTCAGGGGTAGTAGTAGTAGAAAAAATGTAGGTATAACATATATTTTATATTTGTGGCTTAGTTGGAAATGGAAGTCAGATGAAGGCAAAGAATTGAATCTTCCACCATGCAGTGAAGGACTATGCAATATGGATATGTTACTGAAACCTTTAAAATGGTGATAAGATTGATAAAAATGTAGAATCAGTTATGGTTGAAAATGAACCGTTTTTTCCTATAATTTGATAATGTCTTTTTATTAATAATATTATTATTTTATTTATACAGATTTAGTTGGTAGGAAAATGAAAGAATTTTTCTCTATATCACAGATACAAAAGGAACATAAGAGCAGAGAAAACACAATGAAATGGAGGACAACAATAACAGTCATGAGTAATCTAAAATATTTGTTTTCACCTTTCCTTTCAATTTTTCTGTTTGAAAAGCTGAAATTTTGCTAGGATTGGGATACAAGACTTGGGAGAATCATGCTGGAGCAGGAATAAAGCTGAGTGTGGTAGTTTAAAGTTACCTTTTTGTCAGTGGATAAGAAAAGTTCTGTATACCTGTTTGCCACATGCCTTTATTCCTAATGTATTTTTGATTTTCCAGCAGCTCATCAGCAGATTTTCTATTTCCAGTGAACTTCTTTCCTAAGTGGCTTAGCATATTGTAGTGGATCTGTGTATCATTAATTTTGTGGCTTCTCCCGCATTGTAGTCAGTATTCCTTAATCAGACTACAAAACTACAGTTATAAAAATTGAAATATTGTATAGCAGTTATAAAATCAGATTCAACTTTAGCTTCAGTTCCTTCCTAAGCTATTCTATCATTCTGATTTAAATTACTAAGTTTCTTCTTATGATTGTATGGTTGGCTACTCCTGGCTGTGCTAACTGAAACCTGTTAAGCACAGCAACTGCTTCAGTTAGTCACAGTGAAAAACTGTAATTAATGTCATCCTTTTAACAAGATCCAATAGCTTACAGACACAGAATGAAATGTTGTTTCAACATGCTCTGTTCATCTTCCACACTTCCACAGTTTTGAGTCCATTGAAGCTCTGAACCACACCATTCTTCTGCCTGCCTTTGGCATGATGTTGAGTAATCACTCTGCTATCATGTTTCTGTCAGTTGTCCAATTTAGACAGTTCTTGTGCTTCAAAGACTTCAAACCACCTCATTCTTACCTTGTCATCTGCAAGGAGAAGTTGATTTTCATGGAGATGCAGTTCCATCAACCCTCAAAAACAGTGGCTTCAAGGAAAGAATTAGAATCTATTAGACTTCTTTTGGGGACTGTCTTTAACAGGGTGACTATGAAGCACCTCTCATTCAAGCCTGAACAGAAAGGCCTGAACAGGTTCAAGACCAAAAAATAATGTTTGCTTAACTTCACTCTGAAATACACTTCAGGAACTCATTTAAACTTCTGAGAGAGAACTCTGAAGAGCCTTTAGCGTTAGATGCCTTGAGTTACAGATTAAATTTAACTGGTACACATTTCATTTTCTAATACTTGTTAACAGACATATTCTTATTATTATTCAGTGGTCAAAAACAAATATTTTTTTCTTTTACCAAACTGTCATTGTGACACTGTCCTGGTTTCAGTTAGGACAGAGTTAATTTTCCTCCTAGTAGCTGGCAGGGTGCTATGTTTTGGATTAGAATGAGAAGAGCGCTGATAACATGCTGATGTTTTAATTGTTGTAGAGCAGTGCTTACACCAAGCCAAGGACTTTTCAGCCTCTCTCTGTCCTGCTAGCGAGCAGGCTAGGGATGCAGCAGGAGCTGGGAGAGGACAGACCCAGGACAGCTGACCCAAACTGGCCAAAGGGGTATTCCATACCATCTGACGTCATGCTGAACAATATATAGGGGTGGCTAGCCGGGGTGGAGGGGGGGGCCGGCTGCTCGGGGATAGGCTGGGCATCGGTCAACGGGTGGTGAGCAATTGCATTGTGCATCACTTATTTCGTACACATTATTACTATTAATACTATTATTATTATTATTATTGTTGTTATTCTTTTTCCTGTCTTAATAAAGTGTCTTTATCTCAACTCACAGGCTTCACTTTCCCGTTTCTCTCCCCCATCCCGGAGAGGGAGAGGGGAGGGTGAGCGAACGGCTGTGTGGTGTTTGACTGCCAGCCGGGCTAAACCACAACAGACACTTACTTTATTAAGAAATATTAAAGCTCACCCAATAAGTAGTAAAACAAAGATCTTTTTTGGGTTGTTTTTGTTATTACTATGTCTATTTAAGGTTTCATTTCTTTCAATTAAATCTAATTTTGGCTAGTATTACTCTCTCATATGGTATAACCTTCCTGTAGTAGGTCAATGTTGTGATTCATCTTCAAGAAAGAAAGAAAGAAAAAAAAGAAAGTCCCTATGTTGTAGTAATATTTCATAGTTCCTTTACATAAATGTCATGGATTTCTACTGCAATTCCATGTAATAAGCATTCCCATCACACAGCAACACAATACCTCTCTTGTGTGTAAATCACAGATATTGTGCCACACTGTCTGGAGGTATGCGAGTTTTGAAAGCCTCTCCACTGACTGCATCCAAAGGCTAAGAATAAATTATCTGCCTCTGAGAGATAAGCTGATCAGTTAATTATGCCACTTTGTAGATTTGTGTTCAGTATCTGAATTAATTATTTAATGAAGTCTGCCAGTGACAAGCTTGTCAGCAAAAAGAATGTTTTAATGAGAATTTTACTGTTCATGAAGGGTGCCATATTGACAGTGAAAGTGACTGAATTCAACTAATTATCCACAGCCCATGTACAGCACAGATAGAAGAGGTACAAGCTTTTTCTCCATGGTACCTATCAAGTTTCATTATAATGCCCATAGGTGGGGACTGTCTATAGAACTGGTCCAGTTTGTCAGCTCTTGATTACCAAAAGTGAGTAACATGTAGGAAGAATCATAAGTAACTAATAGTGAAGAAGACCGCTGGCTACAGAGGCAGAAAACTAGAAGGTAGCAACTTTCTAGGCAGCAGCAGAGTTGTTCCAAATAATCTTTCTCCCATTATGGTTAAAGTGCAATTTCAGAAGCGGACTCTGTAACTCATACTACACAAAACTGATTATGATTAGTGAGAGAAGCAGACTTGCTAGTTATCTCTGGGTTTCAAAGTATCAGGGACTCAAGCATAAGTCAAAGGCACTGCAAAAGAACACATACACTGGATTGAGGTCATCCACTCACCAAGAATAAAAAAATGGAAGTGTCTTGATCAAGTATTAACAAGTGGGAGAAAAATAAACATTGAATACAGTAAGAGTTCCTCAAGAGTAATCTACAGAATAGAAAAAATAATGTCTAGCAAGGAAGAAGAGTTGGTAGAGACTGGTGTTTTAATAGACCAGCATTCCATCCTTCCTTCTACAAACACCATGGCTCAGAAAATAATATTTGACTAAAACTGTTTGTGTGAGAATAACAATAGTTTCTAAAGCCATGAGAGAAAGAGGACTGAGAGATGATCTAGGTTGAAAAATGAAAAACCAAAAGCAAAAAGGAAGAGAAAATTTGTAATAACAAGATATGCAATATTAGTGAGTAATTTTAAGATTTGGGTGTTTTGATATGGAAATATATATATTTATTTATTTACTTAAAAGTCAAATAGATGGCATAGATAGCTCTGTCAGCACAGATAAGCAATGGCAGATCATTTAAAGTGACATTAAGTAGGTCTTTCTTTGCATAATTCAGTAGAAGGTTTAAAAGGCATCAAAGATATCAGTGTCCAGGTAATTATGCAAATGAGATCTGAGAAAACAGATTTATACTTTTTCTTGTAAGTGAGAAAATGGAAGCAATGGCAAAAGCAAACAGTCACAAACAAACATATAAAATCTACTTGTGGGGTAAACAAGATAGCATCACTTTTATATGTACAAAAATACGAACTGTGTTGATATTTTAGCGTCAAATGCAGGCACTGTATTTAGCAGGAAAAAAAAATATAACAGGAGACAACAGTGCTATGATCATCTGGAGGAAAAAAATACTAAGAACTTTACTGTTCCTTTTAGCTAGCAACTTCTGAATTCTATTTGTTGTCCCCAGAATGCCTGAATATAAACACAATCCAGTTTTCATGAGAGCCAAAATCTGTTCCTCTTGATAGTACGCAACAGGGCATTTTAACACTTCAGATCAGAGGAAACCCTATTTGTGGCATACACTGAAGAAAGGCAAGCCATTTATTTATTATTTTATTCATTTCTCAAAAAATGTGAAATGAATACAAACAAATCATTTAAAATACAAAAGAGATTTTAGCTGCTTCTTCACATTTGGAAGGAAACTTTCAGGAATATGAAATACTTCATACAGATTGAAGAAAAGAACATTCAAAAGCTCTGTTTTTTTTTGTTGTTGTTTGTTTGTTTGTTTTTCAGGGCGACATTTTTATAACTTTAATTCATCAGGCTTTCCTTCTCAGATTCTCCTTCATCTATTAGTTCTTAGCCCTCTGAAGCAGAGTACAAACTAAGTATATATTTGTGGACAAAATATATTTTATCAGTGTTATGTGGAATAACCACCCCTTGTCCTTTATGAGAAGTTACTATTAGAGTTATTATTCCATTGCTTGACTGGTACTTGATAGAGACAAATACGTACAGTCGTAGAAGAATAGGCATGGAGATAGAGGTTTCTAGTCAATCTCCAACTATACTTACACCATCCCTGACAGCTTTTCTTCTATCCCCTACTACAGAGTGCCTTTAATGTGCTCGTTCACTGCAACTTTGTTTCAAAACTAGCATTTCATAAAGCCCTATGGACTAGTACAAGAAGACTGTCAGCACCACCCAGCCGCTCACTCACTCTCCCCAGGTAGGATGAGGGAGAGAAACAGAAAGGTAAAACTCTGAGACCTCATGGGTTGAGATGAAGGCAGATCACCAGGGAAAGCAAAAAACACACTCAAGTAAAGCAAAACAAGGAATTCATACACTTCTTCCCACCTGCAGGCAAATGTTCAGCCACTGCCAGGAAAGCAGGGCTCATCACACATAGTGATTTCTTGGGAAGATAAACACCATCACTCTGAATGTAGCCCGCTTCCTTCTTCTTTACTCCAGTTTTATTGCTGAGCATGATGCCATATGCTATGGGATATCCCTTTGGTCCATCTGGGCCAGCTGTCCTAGTTCTATCCCCTCCCAGCTTCTTGTGTACCTCCAGCTTCCTCACTGGTAGGGCAGCACAAGAAGCTGAAAAGCCCTTGGTTCTGTGTAAAATCTGCTCTGAAACAGCTAAAAACATAGATGTATTAGCACCACTATTTTCATCAAATATTCAAAACACAGTATTTTGCAAGGCCCTACAAAGAAAACTAACTCTAGCCCACCCAAAACCACAACACGCACTGATCTAAGAAAAAGTACCACTAGGGTACAGAAACAATAACCAGTGACAGCCCTCTTGATAGTGTCATAACATGGAATACAGTCATGCTAGAGCTATTTTACACACCCTGTAAGCAAACTACTGTAATCTCATGATCATTGTTGTTGCAACTGAGAACAGGAATTTGTAGTAAGAAAGATGCGTGCAAGAATTCATGCAGCATTTCTGATCTGTATATCTGAACCAGTGGTAAAGATTGCAGTGGTAAAGATTGAACCAGTGGTAAAGATTGCAAACAAACAACAAAAAACAATGACAAAAGCCAAGCACCTAACCCTCTGTTTCCTGGCCATGCATTTTTCCACAGGCTTTTTTTTTTCTTTTTCTACCCCAGAAGAAAAACAAAAAATTGAGTAACAATGAAATACATCATCAGAAAAATGTTTTTTCATGCTAGGAAAATGGGTTTCTATTCTTTTAGTGACAATAGAAATAAAATATTATAATGCTCACAATGAAGTATGGACTTTTAACTGTTCTCAGCATTTTTGTTCAAGTCCAAATAGAGATCAAATACGCTGGTTGTGTTTCAGGACCTCCAGAAAAGTCAGCATGCAATTCTGGAATAAAAAGAAGCAGAAAGAAGTGCCATATTTGTTACCTTTCCCTCTAAATATATTACTGAATTTAACAAAAACATCAACAGCAACAGAAATAATTTATTATACCATAATTCTTCCTCTTATTGAATCACAGTGCTTAATACAAATGTTATTGAAAAAACAGAATATCCATTAGCTATGCTTACCACTACCCTCACAGAGTTTTCAGAGCATTCCTCAAACCTGATGTTTTGATCTAAAATTCTCAGCATGTTTGGCAGAATGTTCACAACACAACTGTTTTCAGAATAAGTGTCTCTCTCTATTCCAGTTAATTGAAAACAATTCTCAATCACCCTCCTGTGTTCAAAGTATCTGGATTAAGATATAGTGGTGGTAAAGTATCAGGGTTTTAAAGACATATAAACAACATAGTTGTTTGAACAGTTGACAAATAAATTCAAGCTCCCCAGGATACTCTTGTTTAGGATTTTCCCAATTAGGCATTTTATTTGATCTCTGGGTCTGGGTGAGCCACAATTCTCAAGAACTGAAGAAGAGATTAATGGGCCAGATACAATGGCTAATTCATCTCCAGGGTTTTGTTCATTGCTTGTCTTTGCTAATTTAATAGCATTATATCCAAAGTCAAATAAATCAAAATGAGAATTAGGCTTAGTACAACTAGTCTTGGAAGAGAGTTGATGTCTTGCCAGATTGTAACAGATCTTTTTTTTTTTTTTTTAGTATTCTAAATACAAACTTTACAGTAGAGATTTTTTTTTTTTTTTTTCTTAAGGAATGCTGCCAAGAAGGATTTGCAAGAAAATTGTTTATAAGAAAACAATAAGGAACTTGCCATTTTGTATGTCAAACAGATATATTCCTTCTAGAAAAAGAAAAGTAGGATCTAGGGGCTAAAAGATCATATATTCAAAAAATGTATGGGGAGCTGTGACACCAGGAAAATATTTGAGAACAAGCCAATGCAATGTAGGGCACAGATAAAGGCAAAAACAGTTGGTTATGTGCCTTTTTTTTTTCTTTTTTTTTTTCCTTTCCTTTAATGGCAGCACTTGAATCTGAAATTAAGCACAGCAGGTAGGAAGATACTGCAGGGATTTTAAAAGGTACCACACATCTGTATGCTAACAGGGTTTGGTTTTCACCCATAGAGATGTGGACCCCACAGTGTTTACGGTCACAAATGGGAATTGTATATTTCTTGCAAATACACTGTGTCCTGTTGACCCACTATTTAGAACAGATAACTTCTATCTGTTAATAATATTTTTCTTTTTCTTTTTTTTTTTTGTTTGTTTTTTAAATGCTTCTTTTATCAAATAGTATATTTTAAATAATTTATCTTCCAAGATATGGTATTTTTAATTTCTGTGTCTTCATCTGTCCGGACAGATATGATTTATTTACTTTGGAACAGCTCTTCAGCTGTAGAAATCATCTCTCATAACTCTACCAAGATCAGATGATTTCAATAAATAAATAAATAAATAAATGTCTTGTAATAAGGCAACATTTCTCTACTGACAAGATAAAAAACTGAGCCTTGGGCTGGGTGCCTACCCAGCCACCCTCTCTTCCTCCCTTCTCAGCAGTACAGGAGGAGAAAACAAGATGAAAAATTTGTAGATCAAGATAAGAATAAGAAGATCATGTGCTGTAGTATGGAGTCCTCTATGTGTTGCAGAAGAATCTCTGATCTAGTATCTGGAGCACCTCATCCCCCTCCTCCTTTACTGACCTTGGTGTCTGTGTGTAGGGATGTTTCTCATTTTCTCAAATTTCTCTCACAGCAAAGCAATTTTTACCCTTTCTTAACTATGCTGTCACAGGGAAAACACCAGAATTGTGGATGGGTTCAGACTTATTCAGCACTAGGTCCATTTTCGAGCCAGCTGGAATAGGCTCTGACTGACATGGGGGCAGCCTCCGATCTCTATTCACAAAAGCCAAAGAGAAAGGTGTGCTATAACTGACTACAAATGAAATGTCCAAAGTGTCCATCCCACAGTAGTCTTCCTGGAATTCTACATGACCTGATGAGACCAGAAAAGCTATGACCATTTTTGGAAGGAAACTGAAAGGCTCAGTTAGTGGGGAGAGCAACTACTGTCCTCTAGCCAACCCTGAGCAAACACCTGCAGAGAGATGGCTTTCAGGTTTTCATTTTGGTTGGTAATTTGAAGAGGATTGTGTATGGTAATAATAGCCAGGATGGCTCCACTGCAAACAGTTTGGCTGTACCTCCTTTCCAAAAGAGGCTGCTTATATATTATTTTTAATTGTACATCTGATATATTTTCTGATATATTTAGTTTGCACTGTAACTTAGAGAGAGTGTCCTTGGATCATTGTGAATTGTCTCGGGTATAATTTTCTTGCCCTCTGAAGTGAAGACAGCTCGACACATAATAGTCATGCAGTCTCCTTTTGGAATGCAGAAAGATAAAAAAAAAAAAAAAAAAAAAAAAAAAAAAAAGAGAGAACCAAATGAGAACCAAGCATAAACACTGAAAATTTTCTCAAATATTTTGTCGCCAAGCACTGAGCATATACAAATATACTATATATATAATGTGTTAAAAGTCTACTGGCATTTCTGCAGGAAAAGTCTGTATAGTGGCTAAGCTTTGATGAAATATACCAGTCATTTCAAAGTCAAGCCAACAATATCTTTTATAGAACTCCACATCATCATTTACACTAATCTTCTTCTTTATATACTTTTACGGTAAAGACAAAGTTAGTTGTTAACTGTTGCTCTCTAGGATTTTAAGTTTTTTTCTATTTAATATAAACTATTTGAATTGAAAGCAATAAAATATTTCTGTATTTATTTGCATATTTCTGGATCAGATTCAAATGTTCAAAACTATAAATTTTAAATACTTGATTTTATCATAGTTGTCTTTAGCAAAACAGGTTTTTACTATGTGAAAACACTTTTGAGGAATGTTGTTGAGTGTAATTTTTACTGAGTGTTGAAAAAGCAATGTTTTCAGTATGATTCTTGTCAAGTAAAACAGCAACAATCTCCTTGATAAAAGCCTTAACTTCTTAGGTGATTTCTCAATCAAGCAGCAAGATAACATCAGAAGTATTTTTTCTCTCCTTTTTTGTTTGTTTGTTATTTATGTATTTATTTATTTATTTATTTAAGAGCCACATTTTACCACCCCTTACACATTACAAAATGTCATGGTTATATTTTGGAAAGCTTCCAAAATGTATTCAAATATTTCTGTAACTCCTAAAATTAAATAAATAAATAAATCGGTTCCAAAGACATCAAATATAAGACATCAAAATTTTGTATGAGAGGAACATTTACACATCCAGTTCTCATCATCAAGTTCAAAATAATTCCCATAAACTGTCCCAAAGAGATAATTTCAAAAACAAAAAATGAAAGAGAGAGAAAAGAAGAAATAATCACAAAATCACAGAATTGTAGGGGTTGGAAGGGACCTCAGGAGATCATCGGGTCCAACCCCCCTACCAAAGCAGGTTCCCTAAAGCAGGTTGCCCAGGTAGGCATCCAGACGGGCCTTGAATATCTCCAGAGAAGGAGACTCCACAACCTCCCTGGGCAGCCTGTTCTAATGCCCCGTCACCCTTACCGTGAAGAAGAAACACTAATGAAACAGTCCCAAATACACTACAAGCCATCTCTTCCATCAGGGTCTATAAACAAGCTACAGGTTCATGTCCAGTGTTCTGGTGTTTTCAGACACCAGATAGAACAGAGTAGACGGCCATGATCATTTCTTGCCATGATCATTTATTCCTGGAAATCTTTCTGGTCTCAGAGGATGTGGTTCACATGGGGCTGTAAATCCCATTGGGAATTATAAATCACTATCATTTAGGTGTCCATTGCATTTGGAAAGGAACAAATGACGGAATACATTTTTCCTCCAATCTTGTTGAAGTGTTTGAAGAGACAGGAGTTACTGCTGAAGACAGTGGGCCTTTGTAGTGCTCTTCCCATTTGATAAGGTTTCTTCTGTCTTCGCTTTCCAAATGGCCAATAGATATGTACCTAAGGCTTTGCCAGTAGTATTAAGTGGATTTTTCTTCTTCTAATTTAGGGATGGTCATATAAAAGGTTGGTCAACCTTGAAAGTTGACAGCTGGCCATTGTTTCAGATAATCCTCCGCAGTTATCTCCAACCTATTTTGCCACTGCCACCTCCTTTTCTAAGTTCTTCTGTCACACTGGTGCTCATGAGAAAGGGCAAGTCCTAAACCCAACTTTACTCCCCAGCCCTTTCTTGTACACTCTAACAAGCTGTTACGTTGGCTTCAATGCTGTAAGTAAATCCTGCAACACTCCAACACTTTCTTCCTTGTGAGTTCCCGTGTCTCGGTTAGATCAAAGAAAGTTGAGAACACACATGTTTCACAGCCTCATTTTGTGAACATAAACAGCATTAGTGACTTAAAAAAGAAGAAGAATAAAAAAAAAATAAAAATAAAAATAAATAAATAAAAAAAAGTGCTTTGCTGAAACAGGGAGCACAATTAAGGCCATTGGCTCTTTATCACAGATATGACAAGTCAGTGCTTACCGTATCGAATGGTATTGTAAACCTGTATTCCAGAAAGCTTTTAAACTTCTCAGTAGATCCATCTCCCATAATGTGCAGCTTTGCAGGTCTCCAGTGATGTTACTGGAATAGCAGATCAAAACCAGCATCTTAGATATACAACCCAGAGTCCATCTCAAGAGGTTTTATGGAAGATGAAATAAAAACTTAATAGTCCTATAAACAAATAAGTAATATTTGGAGAAAAACTTTTAAGAGTACAGAATAAGAAACTTATTCCTGTATTTTGTATGGATATCAATGTGATCCCACAAATAGAGTGGATTCAAATATATTTATAAAAATATTTTACAAGCCACATAATTGTTATGATAATCAAGTATTTCAGAGCTGTTTATGACAGTGTTTCCTTATTGTTTTCTTTTGCAGAGTTAAGGGGGAAGAAAATGAAACTGTACTTCAACACAAAAAGACATAGGGTTCAACATAATATAACACAAGTTAGACTTGTGTTGTAGCACGATTTATAACGTCTTCTGAAGTTCTGAGATGCTATATTTAAACCATAGTGCTCCCTACTGGCTTCTGTCAGCACAGCTTACTTTTTTGTTTACAACTTTGACTCCTCATATCACTGCACTGTAGCTCACATATTTCTCTGTGTGTTTAACTAGATGGACGGAACTAATCCAACAAAGAGAAGTGTCAGAGTTATTGGAAGGAAACCTGGCATTTACACCAGATCTTTGGAAATACTCACGAGTTGGGGGATGCCACTGTACATTTCATACAGTTTTCCAGAAAGAACAGCATACTCAGGATGAATTCATGACATGGATGATGTCCGCAATACATTTCCAGATTTCACTGTGGTCTGTCTCCTCGTCTCCGAAAACTTGGCTGTGGGTCTTGAAGCAAGAACACAAGCAGAGCAGAGCTTTGAAAAGCTAGTCTTCTACTGTTTTACTTTCTTTTTTCAAAGTCATGAGAGAGACAGTAGAAGCTTCAATGCCACAAATCATATGAGTATCTGATTTATCTTAAGCACCGGTTTTAAATAATCCACTTTTTATCTTGTTTGTCAACAATGTGTTTGATGCCGAAAAAGATTTACATGAAGTGTAAACATTATCAGATACCTACTGTTCCTCTGTAGTACCTCAGGGGGGATTCTAAACCGGCCAGCTTAGATCTCTGTACTTCAAAGAATTTCCCCTGAAACCTTGTTTACAGCGTAAGCGGAAAAACAAGGTCCCATTCCCCTTTTGTACTACCATTAACCACATTAAAGCACAACACTCCACTAAATAATTCCTCCACAGCATACGCACAGACTTCACCACCATCTAAAATGGGTCAATTGCTTTCATTTTAGCATGCTAATTTACCACTACAGAAGCCTGATACTGGGAGAGACAAGAAAGTTTTACAATAATTTCTGCCCCATCCCCTATTGCTCACCTATGTTTTTTCACAGCTTCCCAGAGCTTTATCCTAAGATACAGTGACCCCTATATTGCATTTAAAATTACATAAAAATAGAAATTTGAAAAACTTCCTCTCTTGTCCTTATGCCTTGAATATATGAGAGATTTATAGCTGTTGATATGATATTTTGTTGACCAAGTATTTCTTTTGAGTTGTGCTTTCTTTGTTTAATTGTACTGAAGCCTATGACTGAATTAAAAATAAGTGGTAGAAAATTATAAAAGAAAAAAAAAAAGAGAGAGAGAGAGAACTTCCTAGTTAGAATAATGACTTTTAATATGCCTATATTGTAGACGAAATCCAAAAACTTTTACATGGGCACACTGGAGCAAATAGAATAGTCTGAGAGTTATCCTACAATGTATCTTTTTCTGTGTGGGGACTTCTTTTCTCATTTAGTCTGAATCAAACGGTTACATGATCTTTATAAAATATCATCCACAAGTAATTACATTGCAGTCACATGTAAGATCAAGTCAACCTAATGTGCTCCAAAAGTTTTAAAGATAAAATGAGATCTGTCTATAGATACATATATGAGGAGTTATATTGGGTGTGCAAACTCTCTAAAATCCAGTTAAAATTGTAGCAGTTTTTCTGCAGGTTGACTTTGACTGGCTGCAGAACCCCACCCATTCTCTCTCTCTCTTACTCCTCCTTAACAGGAAAGGAGAAAAAAAAAGATGGACGGCATCATAGAATCAAAGAATCATAGACTATATGAGCTGTAAGGGACCCACAATGATCATCAAGTCCAAGTCCTTGGTCCACAAAAGACCACCTAAAATCAGATAATGTGTCAGAACTTTCTTCAAATGCTTCTTGAACTCTGGCAGACTTGATGCCATGACCATTTCCATAGGGAGCCTGTTGCAGCGCCCAACCACCCTCTCAATAAAGAACCTTTTCTTGATATCCAGCCTGAACCTCCCCTGTCACAGCTTCAATCTGTTCTTTCAGGTCCTATTGCTGGTCTCTAGAGAGAAGAGATCCATGCCTGCCCCTCTGCTCCCCCTCGTGAGGAAGCAATGAGGTCTCCCCTCAGTCTCCTCTTCCCCAGGCTGAACAATCCAAGTGACTTGAGCCATCCCTCATATGTCTTCCCCCTCTAGACCCTTTACCATTTTTGTAGCCCTCCTTTGGAAACTCTCTAACAGTTTTGTATTTCTTATACTGTGGCAACCAAAACTGCACACAGTACTCAAGTTGAGGCTGCATCAGCAGAGAGTAGAGCAGGAGAATCACTTCCCTTTACTGGCTAGCACTGCTTTACTTGATACATCCCAAGGACATGGTTGGCCCTCATGGCTGCCAAGGCACACTGCTGGCTATTGTTCAGCTTACTATCAATCAAAACCCCCCAGGTGCCTTTCTGTGGGGCTGATCTCCAGCCTTTCATACCCCAGTGCAGTTCCCACGTGCAGAATCCAGCACATCATGGTATGAGACTTGGAAGGTGAGCATTTTAATAAGAAAATCAAAAGGCATACATGGCAGCAAAGCAAAAAGGGGAAATTTATTCACTACTTCCCATTGGCAGGCAGATGTCCAGCCACTTCCTGGAAATCATAGAATCATTAAGGGTGGAAAAGACCTTCAATATCATTTTGTCCAACCAGCCCCCTACCACCAGTATTATACGCTAAACCATGTTTTTCCTTAAATACCCCCAGGGATGGTGACTCCACCACTTCCCTGGGAAACCCATTCCAATTCCTGACCACTCTTTCTGAGAAGAAATGTCTCCTAATTTCCAATCTAAACCGCCCCTGGAGCAACTTAAGACCATTCACTCTAGTCCCATCACTAGTTTTCTGTGAGAAGAGGCTGACCCCCAGCTCCTCACGCCTTCCTTTCAGGTAGTTCTAGTTCTAGTTCTAGCAATAACGTCTCCCCTATGCCTCCTCTTCTCCAGACTAAACAACCACAGTTCCCTCAGCTGCTCCTCACAGGACTTGTGCTCCAGGCCCTTCATCAGCTTCATAGCCCTTCTCTGGACATACTCCAGGGCCTCGATGTCCTTGTAGTGGGGGGCCCAAAGCTGAACACAGTACTCGAGGTGTGGCCTCACGAGAGCAAAGTACAGGGGCACGATCACCTCCCTGGTCCTGCTGGCTACACTATTCCTGATACAAGCCAGGATGCCATTGGCCTTCTTGGCCACTTGGGCTCACTGCCGGCTCATGTGCAGGCGAGCATCAACCAACACCCCCAGATCCTTTTCCTCTACACAGCTTTCCAGCCACTCTGCCCCAAGCCTGTAGCGCTGCATGGGGTTGTTGTGGCCAATGTTCCGATACCTGAGGATGTTGAGTTTGTGTTGAGCTTTAGCCTTCCTGATTTTTTCTCTGCATATGCTGGCATCTTCCTTGTACTCTCCCCGAGTTGCCTGTCCCTTTTTCCACCAGACATAAACTCCCTTTTTCTCACAGAGACTCAGCAAAATTTCCCTGTCCTGCCATGCCAGTCTTCTTCCCCACCGGCTCATCTTACAGCACACAGGGACAGCCTGCTCCTGAGCCTTTAAGACTTCCTTCTTAAGGATCACCCAGCCTTCCTGGACCCCTCTGCCCTTCAGGACTGGCTCCCTGCCAGTGTCCTGAAGAGTTCAAAGTCTGCCCTCTGGATGTCCAAGGTAGCTGTTTTACTGATCCCCCCCACTGACTTCACCAAGAATAGAGAACTCTACCATTTTGAGGTCACTATGCCCAAAGCAACTACCAAACACCACGTCTCTCACCAGTCCTTCTCTTTTCGTGAACAGCAGGTCTAGTGGGGCACCCTCTCTGGTAGGCTCACTAATCAGCTGAGTCAGGAACCTCCTAAACTGCTTCCTCAGGGCTTTATTGTATTTCTAGCATGTGTCCGGGAAGTTAAAGTCCCCCATGAGAACAAGCACTGGTGATTGTGCGACTTCTGTCAGCTGCTTGTAGAACACCTCATCTGTGTCTTCATCTTGGTTTGGTGGTCTACAATCAGGGAAGCAGAGACTCAGTATACATCAGCAATACCCAAAACATTGGTGTATTATCAACACTGTTCTAACCTCAAATGCAAATCACAGAGACACATTCCATCTCAGCCAGACCCAGTACACTGTTGAACAGTATCACATATTAAGTTTCCTATTAACAATGATTTGGAGACTGATCCTCCTCATCTACTTATAACAATCCAGAATTATTCAACTGACATAAATGAGGTTATACCTCACTGTATGCTACTAAGGTAAGTTACGAGAGCATAAAGTAACTCACACAGACAGTTTTATAGAAGCCTGATACTACCTTGCAAACATCTGTAAACACAGGAGACAAGCTTAAAAAGTCTGTTTTTTGTTTAGTTTTATTCACAACATTATAAAGCAGAAACTCAGGTCAAAAAGGAGATCTCAACAGCATTCACAAATTTGCCTCGCTGTTTCCATTCTTGCACAGCTATTTTCCCAGATGTAAATGTAAACGTAATTTTAATAGCCCCTTTGTTTTCATAGTGTTCAAAGTCTTTGTAAAATGTATTTAACTTTAAAGAAAACATAAACTTTGAAGAACTCAATATATAAAATTATTTATTTATATAAGTTGATCCAACTTTACAAGTAATTTCAAATGAGGTACAAAGAAAAATATCTGTTGAATTTGTTCGGTTTTCTCGTATTGTTACAAGCTCAAAATATAATGACCCTCTCTTAAAGAACATATATGAAAAAATCTGCTTTTAAAGATGAAATCTGGGCAAATCTCTATTTTTTTTTTTTTTCAGTTTGAACTGCGGTATTATTTAAAAGTTAGTTTCTACTCTTGCAGATTAAAAGGGAACTGAAATGTGAATCAATTTTATTATTTTTTTTTGTGTGGCTTGGTTTGGTTTATTTTGTTTGTTTTGTTTCAAGCAACATTAAACATAGCATAGATATATGACATCATTCGTGTATGGCAGTTAACAAAACTTGAATGTTTCCCTCTGTCTTTTCTGTGGATTTTTAAAAATACAAGTTCTTATGCAGGTCACTGTAAATAGATAGATAGATAGATAGATAGATGATAGATAGATAGATAGATAGATAGATAGATAATCTAATAAATTTCATGACACTCTTCTACAGGAAATGACTGAAGGATATCTCCCTGTGTCCCTGTGTCAATTTCTTGGTTTATGCATTCATATAGACCTAACCTAATCTAATCTAAACTAATCTAATCTACTACTTGTTGTCAGTAAATTTATCTGTTCAATTCTTCTAGGAGATTCTAATTTTAAAATGACATTTTAAACCATCACGAAGAGAAAATATCTTTCAAATATATTATATTTTATCATCTCTGAACTGCAAGCCTTTACATTTAAAATAATGGTGTTTTTTTTCCAGACATCTTCTGGTAATAATATCCAAATTTTTAGACAAAACCACGGAAGTTCTACTGCAGCAATTTCTTAAACACACTTAATTCTCCACCTTAATTCTTGTCAATTGTGTTTTTTTGTTTTTGGTTTTGTTGTTGTTGCTGTTGTTTTTGTTTTGCTTTTGTTTCTGAGGGGGGTGGTTCTTTGTTTGGTGGGTTGGTTGGTTGGTTGTGTGTGTGTTTAATAGAACTTTGATTTCCATTCAAGATGCATGTTTCATAATCTGCAGTTACATACTAATCAAACTATAAATATGAATAATAGTTTATTATATCTGTGGTTTAAGACACAAGGTTTCAGTCAGATTAATTAATGTGAAGACAGCGTGCTGTTCTTTTTCAGAGAAGAAGAAAATCCTTTCTGGAGAACAGAGAATTATTTAGTCTTGGTGATTTGGGGGTCATGCCATGTTTCACTCTTGGTGATTTGGGGGTCAAGCCATGTTTCGCATTTGGTGATATTAATTGAATGTCACATGCCACAGCTTGGGATCTGTTGTCCCACAGCATCCAAATTAATGACAGTGAAAGACATATTGCACTTGGGATATTTGCACTTACAAATTTGTAATTGAAGTTCACACAGATGAGGTAAGCAAACAGGGGTTAACATCTTGACCTCATCCATTTATCTGTGCTCTCAAATCAGAGATGGTCTTTTCACCCACTTCACAGCTACAAGCCGCCACTAATTTTTGATGAAGCAATGACATTTTACCAATTTCAATATCACCTGGTAACTTCCTCCTGTTGACAGTAGTACTGTGTTTTAATGAACAAATAAATAGCTTATCTACCATTCTTGGAAAGAAACCCTAGCTACTGAGGCAGAGCACTAGCTCTCCCAGTGTTACTTGGACTAATTGACTCCTTGGATGAAATTAAATCACACTATCCCCAGTGGGATGTATGTTTGCCAGTAATCAATAGCTCAACAAGATCCACATGGCAGGTAATTAAGTGGAAAGTAATTAATACCCATCAAATGTTTTATTAACTGTTTGCCATTCCTTCACTCAAAAGTCCCAGTGTACCGTAAATAAGGCTGTGAAGAAAGAACTAAATGTAATTTGTTTTTTTCTGACACAAAACTGTGTGTTATTTCTAAATTCTTCACTGGCCTATGTGCCATTTCAATATAGCATCTCATACTGAAAGATTTTTTGTTCTTCTACCCCAGGACAGATTCTCAGATAGCACAGTTCTGCAGATTTGACTGCAGCCTTTAAAATATATATAAAAAAAAAAAAAAAAGTTTTTCAGTCCAAAAATAAAGGAATTAGATTTGTTGTCATGAACACTGGCAGTATTCCTCTTATCAGCAATGTTTTACAACAATACAAGTGAGGCAAAACTTGCAAGGAAATATAAAATCATTCAAGTCCATAAATAAAAATAGTTAAGCTTTTTTGAGAATAAAGTTACAATCAGTTATTCCTAAATATATCAGCTGACCAAAGAAAAAAATATTCTTTACTCCAGTAAACTTTACTATATGGTATTTCTTTTCTGAGACTTGAATACACTACTATGGTAGTTTAACCTGGCAGAAAGCTCAGTACTACTCAGCTGCTCACTCACTGTCCCTAGGTGGGATGGGGAAGAGAACCAGAAAGATTAAAGTGTGAGAGCTCATGGGTTGAGGTGAGGACAGTTCACTAGGAAACGCAAAAGCCTCGCACACAAGCTAAGCCTGACAAGGACTCCATTCACTACTTTCCATCAGTAGGCAGGTGTTCAGCCACTTTCAGGAAAGCAGGGCTCATAACACTTAATGCTTTCTTGGGAAGACACATACAATCAATTCAAACATCTCCCTTCCTCCATCTTTACATCAACTTTTATTGCTGAGCATGATGCCATATGCTATGGGATATCCCTTTGGTCAGCCTAGGCCAGCTGTCCTGGTTCTGTCCCCTCCCAGCTTCTTGTGCTACCCCAGCCTCCTCGCTGGTGGGGCAGCACAAGAAGCTGAAAAGTCCTTGGTTCTGTGTAAACTCTGCTCTGAAACAACTGAAAAAATGGTGTGTCAACACCACTATTTTCATCAAATATCCAAAACACAACGTTGTATGAGCATCTACAAATAAAATTAACTCTATCCCAGCCAGACCCATCACAATTACACTCCTACAGACTGCATGTAAAAGGATTGGTAGTATAAAGTCCCATTTGGGCTAAGATAAGGAAGGAATAAGGTATTCTATGGACCTAGGCCAACCCAAGACAGCATCTAGGTTGTCTCTTGGTCTTGAATCCTATCAATCCTATCCAAAATGCTGCTTTGATGCAAGAATACGAGCTCCAGCCTCAGTCAGAGCAGGTGTTTCACTTCCTACGAGATAGTTCTTACCTTCATTGAATTTTCCAGAGATGCAAGAAATCAATTTAAAAGCCCCATCCTCAGTATTGTCTGTTTTTGTCAGGCCTGAATATCTTCCCTATATCTGGGGAATCTAATCTAAGAATTCTTAAATACAGTATTCATAGTAATACCTCTACTCCTACACACTCAAAAAAAAAAATTGAAAGTGAAATCAGGAAAGCTGAAAACAAAATTAATTCATTTTCAATTTTCTGGTTCAGAGGGACAGTATCGCTGCTGGACAGTTACAATAGCTCTAGTGGATTAATCTTGTGATTTTAATGAATGAACTTACATTCTTACAAAGAATTTACAACCAGGATGTTATGACGAGAAACTGTTTTGGCCTGTAAAAGCATGATTCATAAGAGTTTTGCCAGCAATTCAAGGGAGGTGACCCTCCCCTTCTACTCAGCCCTGGTGAGGCTACACCTAGAGTATTGTGTCCAGTTCTGGGCTCCCCAGTACAAGAGGGACATGAAGCTACTGGATCGGGTTCACAGGAGGGCTATGAAGATGATGAGGGGACTGGAGCACCTGTTGTACAAGAACATGCTGAGAGAACTGGGCCAGTTTAGCCTGGAAAAGAGAAGACTGAGGGGACACCTCATTAATATGTATAAATATCTGAGAAGAGGGTGTCAAGAGGATGGAGCTGGTCCCTTTTCTGCTTTGCCCAGAGAGAGGACAAGAGGTAATGGGCACAAACCGAAGCACAGGAGGTTCCAGCTGAATGTGAGGGGGCACTTCTTTACTGAGAGGGTGACAGAGCACTGGCACAGGTTGCCCAGAGAGGTTGTGGAGTCTCCTTCTCTGGAGATATTCAAAACACACCCTGATGCAATCCTGCACGATGTGCTCTGGATGATCCTGCTTGGCAGGGGGGTTGGACTAGATGATCTTCAGAGGTCCCTTCCAACCTCGGCCATTCTGTGATTCTGTGATTATGTTTTAGAAAAGTTGCTAAGTGAATTCTCACATTGTGCAACAGTTTGCAAAACTGGAATTAGCCCATGGAGGGAAAAGTTTTCTTTCATCACGAGGCACCTCCCTTTATTTGCCTTTATCAGCTTTTCTGGGTTCTTCAAACAGCTGCAGAAGCTAGAGCCACCAGCCATTCTGTACATTGTTCTGTCCTGGTTTTGGCTAGGATAGAGTTAATTTTCCTCCTAGTAGCTGGTAGAGTGATGTGTTTTGGATTTAGGATGAGAATAATGTTGGTATCACACAGATGTTTTAATTGTTGCAGAGCAGTGCTTACACTAAGCCAAGGACTTTTCAGCTTCTCACTCTGTCCTGCCAGTGGGCAGGCTGGGGTTGCAGCAGGAGCTGGGAGGGAACAGACCCAGGACAGCTGACCCAAACTGGCCAAAGGGGTATTCCATACCTTCTGACGTCATGCTAAACAATATATAGGGGTGGCTGGCCGGGATGGGGGGACCAGCTTCTCAGGGATAGGCTGGTCATTGGTCAGTGGGTGGTGAGCAATTGCATTGTGCATCATTTGTTTGTACACATTATTAGTAGTAGTACTATTATAATTTTTATTATTATTTTCCTTTCTTTTCCATCCTAATAAACTGTGTCTGTCTCAACCCACAAGCTTTCCTTTAAACTTTTTTTTCCCCTCGATTCTCTCCCCCATCCCATGGGGGAAGAGGAGGAGGGTGAGGAACAGCTGTGTGGTGCTTAGCTTCTAGACAGGTTAAACCACTACATGTTCATCTGATCTTTTTCAGAACATTTATCTGAATGTTATTCTTGGTGCAGAAAATGGCCTGTCACAAATTATCAGTAAGTGGTCTCATCTACTGGTATACTTGATATTTGGCATTTCTGGTGACTTAACAAGATCAATTCTTCTGTGTTTTGATTTTTTAGTAGTGAATCCCCTACCAAATACATCTTCTAAGATTCACTCCTGAAATCATGCTGCCTATTCAGTTCAGAATGCAGCCCTGACTCAAGAGTTGTGATGGAAGCATGTTTCCTCCCTCAAAATATTTCCCAAAGTGTAAATGCTTGGGTGTAAATGCTTGGAAACATATAAGAAAACACATAGTTGAGCATGCTGGTGGATATTGCCATTGCTTTTTATCAAGGCACAAAGGACAAGAATTCCTCCTGAACAGTGCTTCCTATTTCTCATGGAAGTTAATAAGGTCAGGAAGTTATATCTTCCTTGGCCTTGGTCAGGTGTGCTGCTGAAGTTTATTCTTCTGCATATAAGTATTTTTCCACATTTTCCTCTGCCTTTCCTAAAATTTCTTTTCACCTTTCCCATCACCTTAAGATACTAAGAGATGTCTCTTTTTCTCCTCCTGCTTTGGGAAAATAGATACTTTTTATCAGTTACATTAGGACATGGCAGATTTCTCTCCAGACAAACCAGCTTTCTGTGGTGGGAGGCAGCTTCCAGCCTGGGTAGACCTTAGTGTCTGGAGAGAAAGTTACCTCTGTATAATAATGCTTTACCTGTAGCTTGGCCTGCTGGCCCCTCAGTAATGCAGTAAAAAAGGGTAAAAATATCAAAAGAAGGCAAGGAACAGCTTGTGGCTTTAGTGATAAATAGATTTATCTACTCTACAAGTAGAGTCCTTAAATGAAAACAGAGGGACTCCCAAACTGCCTGATGATTTATTACAGATTAAATTATCTGCTTGTCCCAAAACCACTATTTTGGCACCAGTTTATTCTGGATAAACTCATTATTTGCCAAAAGGAATCTTACACAAACTTTTTCTGTGTTCTGATGATTGATATGAAGAAGACAGGCACCAAATTAGCAGACAGTTTTTGATCTGCTTGCTGTTGTGATACCTCCTATGATTATTTTCCAGATGTTCTAACATATCTAAATAAAGTTGCATTTTGTGTTACTGTGCAAGCAAAACTTCCCATCAGAATCTGTGGGACTAAGAATAGAGGCCAAGTGAGAGGAATAGTGTTTTCTAATATAACAAGATTTCAAAACTATGAAAAATAATCATGGCAGAAAATAATAGTAGAAATTCACCTTATTTTTTCTACTGTAAAATGTAATACATAAGATAGGTGAAACACGCCATGTATAGTTATATATCTGTACCTATTTTAATCCTGTCTTGATGTGTATTATATTCCTGTGTCATGAATGTCCTAGTACAGTCAAATATACACAGCAGGATTAGGGGGATTTATAGATTATTTCACTACTCTGAACATTTCAGTTTTCTTATAATCTCTGGATCTTGCTATAACTAGTACAATGCATTCAGCTGGACAAAAAATCTGCTCTGATACATACACACAGAGTTCCCATTTATTTCTGTGCTGCTGACTTCAATGCTCCCATTGAATGTATGTATTGGAGGGCAAAAGACAGCTATTTATAGTGTAACCTTCCTAGACAAAATGAGCAGGCTGGGTGTCCTTTATCCTCTTATCTACAGTATCCCTAGCACTTTCTGAAATGTCTTTTATCATTTAATCTAGTTCATTACAAATGAGCTACACCAGCAGATATTCTTTAATGAATAAGTGCAACAAAAGAAAAACGGAAAATAATCTACCAGTTGGTTAGTTTTGAAATGCATTGAAAATGACAAGCTTTTCCTTTCTTGTTTCTAAGTAAAGTATCTGCAAGTAGTGTTAATTTCTAAAAATAATATTTTATCATCTACCAGAGATCTCGTGGAATTTCTCTTTTAGTTCAGAAGAATTATAAGTGTTTGACAAAAAGTTCAGTTTTCTCAATTTTTTAAAATAGTGAAATGAGGAAAAAAAAAAAAACAGACAACTTTATTCTTGTATATTCTTTTATTTTTAGAGAGCAATGTAGTCATGCAGTCTGCTGCCTTATAATGTCTTTCCATTGTATTTGGATATTTGAAAAATTACAGAAAATCTATTATTTATAATCTATTATTAATTTACTTTTAAAAATGAAAAAAAAAAAAAAAAAAGAGAGAGAGAGAGAGAGAAAGGAAGGATTAATCTTTTTTTCTGAAGAAAAAAGAAGAAAGAAGACAACGATACTTTTAGAACCTTGAGAGATTCATGCAATATGGTCTGAGTTTCAACATGAAAAATAAAATCCTTCCTTTACTAGTGTGTGAAACTGTTTTGTTCCCCACATTGTTTTCTAGCCAAGAGGATCCTATGCCTTACATTTCAAAATTAGAAAGGATTCATGGCAAAATTGCTGGTATCTTTTTTGCTGTCTTGGTTTTTCAGATGAAGCATGAGTTTGAACTAGGCTCAGATGCTCTCTTTTCACACTTGAGGAAATTCGAACAAACAAGTTCAGCTTCAGTGCAGGAGTGCAGGGGTGCAGAAAAAAGTAAATATAGATAACCTCAAAACAAGACCAAAATCCAGCTTAGTTTAACTGAATTTTTCAGCCTGACACAGATTTCTTTTCTTAGCCAAATAATACCTTTCCTATCATCCCCGTAACTGTTCTCCTGATAATGTTTTAGTCTGCAATTCTATCACCTTATGGAAATAAAAAAGATTCTGGTTAAGGATTTAGACATAAACTTTGAAAATACTATTTTGAATACTTCTGAGAAATGGCACCATCAAAAACCACATAAACCACTTTTATCTGATTTCAAGGTCAAATATTTTGCTGGATTGGGTAACTTGACAAATGAAACTCTGGACTGTAGTGCTAGGACTCTCCTTAGCAGAGCCATGCTTAAACAAAAGAGTAGAGCCATGTTTAAACAGCCCTGCAGAGACTACATATTTGGGTGTGCTTTGTGTATCTGCACAGTAAATGAAGGATTATTGCCAAGTGGAATTGCCAAGAAAATCATAATCATGCCTTTAATATGACAGACAGTCAGTGGGTAGATGTAAGGAAGGTACACAGGAAACCGAAGAAATGTAAAATACACTAAAACAAAACAAAACACAAAAACAAAGCAAAATACAAGTACAGGAGTAGCACTACTCAGAAACACGAACAATGTGAAAGAGGATTCTTTCTAAAAGGCTGCAGTCATGGTCAATGTGTTCATTTCAAATACGTCTGAGTCCTGCATAAATCCTGTAGTGCATGTAAGACATCAATTATTTAAGATCTGACCCTTCTACCAAATTCTTACCAAGGTCAAAATCACTTCTATGTAGACAGCCCAAGACCTCGTGTTCTCAGAACTATGTTGACAATAACAGCTATTCTAGCTGCTTAAAACAGCAGTTGTGCTGCCACTGCTGAAGCACAGACTCTTCAAAACACCCTTATAATCTTTTGTATTGCAGCAAAAATATCTTCATTTAACTTGCCTTAGGATTCCAAACAAATATGTTTACATGACAAATGTATATTTTCTCCAACACATTAAACAGAAATTTATGTAAAAAGAATTTTAAATCCAGAAATGCTCATTTGAAAACTTAAGAAATCAAGAAAAATAAAAATGAAAATAAAAATAAAAATGGTATAGATAAGATAAATGATATACAAATAACACATTACAGAAAATGTTGTTATGTTATGTTATGTTATGTTATGTTGTTATGTTATGTTATGTTATGTATCACACCTTCACTGAATTAAAAAAAAAAAAAAAAAAAGACATAAAAATATTTCTGGCCAGTGACAAGGTTGACATCTTTGTCTTACTAAAGTTTGACATACTAAAGTAAATCTTCTTTGGTAGAAGCCTGGCACTTCAAATAATTTAAATGAAAATTATTAGTTGAAAAATGTGTACTTGAAGTCTCTCTCCTTTTTGGCTTTAAACATAAAAGAAAGTGTTCTGTATAAATGACCTGTACTTTCACAGTGAACATGTTTTGTTTTGATTGTTTGTGTTTCCACAGCTATATTTCCAAGTAAGAAAAATCCAGCCTGAAGCAACCCACTCACATGAAAGTTATTCAAGTTTTAAATTGCTTCATTTAATAGAAAAGCCCTGTGAGGGGGTCATCAGTTGACAAATAAGTAAATCAAATGGGTTGGATCTGCATTCAAATTTGCTTTTAGCAGCATGAAACAAGCAACTTAACAAATGAATAGGAAATTCAGTCTTAGGTAGTGGGGAAGTAAAAGTGAATACACAGGTTTCAGGTAAACATTATTATGCATGTGAAACTGGACAGTAGGAATTCATACCATCTTAAGCAAGATTAAACAGTCCTCTATATGTTGTACTTTTTCACACTTTAAGAGAGAAAAAAAACATTTTCTCTCTGCAGTGAAAACAGAAAATATTGAAATATTGAGTGGATTTACAAATAAAATAAAACTTGTAAAAATCCTTTTTGGTGAAAAAAAAAAAAAAAAAGACAACAAAATAAGCAAGGTCAGTTTAGTACTAAATATCAGGTTTAGTTTCAAACACATTGAAAACGAAGGGGGTTCGGCTAAAAGAGAGGTATCACCTCTTCAAATATTAAAACAGAATGTGTCTCAGAGTGCAGACGTGGCATCATTACCAACATCTCAGTGTGTAAAACTGCTACTTTGTGTCTGCATTTGTCCTTTCAGTCAACAATAATCACTAATAGAATCAAAGTCTCACCAGTGAAATGTAATCCCCAACTGACAGATATCTGGTATTTTTAAACATCGTCCTTTACAAAGTCTTAGCCAAAAATGAAAATTGTAAGCTAACAAGATATACATTTAAAAGATGACAAATGATTGGGTTTAAAATCTGCAGGATAACTGAAACCATTGTTTCAAGTGGTAGCAAAAGTAGAACATACAAGTCAATGAAAAGGATTCTTCCTAAATATTTTGCAACTGGGAGATCATGTTTGGAGAGCTATATCAAGTTTGGGACTCCCCAGTTTAAGAATGGTACAGACATACTGGAATGAGAATAGCAGAAGCCACTAAGATGCAAAGAGTGACTGAGTTTGTTCAACATCAGGAAAATGTAGGCTGAGACGATAACTTACTGCTGTCTGTAGATACTTAAGAGGGCAAAAGGAGAATAAAGAAAGAAGCTTTGTTAAAAAATTCTGGCTGGATCCCAGGAAAATCTTTTTCATTATGAGCATGGACATATAGTGGAAGAGATTGCTCAGAGAGGGTGTGAA
Source organism: Cygnus olor (assembly GCF_009769625.2). Classification (NCBI taxonomy): domain Eukaryota; kingdom Metazoa; phylum Chordata; class Aves; order Anseriformes; family Anatidae; genus Cygnus; species Cygnus olor. The sequence goes on from NC_049198.1 coordinate 38,081,425, forward strand.
ATCACCTTCCCTGGTGATATTCAAAACTCCACTGGACATAGCCATGAGCAAAATAAACTAACTGGATTTGTCTTGAGCAGGGGTTGGACCAGGTTGCTCAAGTTCATGACCACTCTGAATTATTCCATGATTCTAAGCGTTTTAATTCCCTTCTAGTAGAAAGACAGCATCCATTGTTCCCATAGAATAACTGCTAATTGTCAGGTCTTTTTATTGATTTGGGGATGGCTTAATGACTACGGGGGATGAAAAGCATCATGGAACAGAATGCTAGACAGATGTCATTGTATTTTTTTCCCAGAATTTTAGAGATTACTTGTAAAATTTGTTTTACAGATACTATACATTTTCTTGTATACAGTCTGTTTTCTGATATGTATGTGAGTAATATAAAACTGTTAGCAGATTTTATTTATTTATTTATTTTTTCCAGTGGAAAGTCTTGTTTTTATCTTTGTGGAAAAAGGACAAAAGTAAACACTTTAACTACTTAGCTCTATTATACTGGCTATCTGGAGACCATCACTATGAAATGGAATTCATGCTTATCTGTAGTTCTTGTAACTTTCCTGTGTAGGAATTCCATTTCTAGTGCTCCTGAAGGGATTCCCACTATTGAATACATGCATAGACTAGGAAGTAACTTAGCCTCATACACAAGATCTGGTTACAGCTTTTTTTTTTTTTTCCTTTCCTTTAAGAATAATACTTCCCAAGCAGATCCTATGTCTTATCCCTAAATTCTTACAAACCTAAAATATTTTAAATTTAAATTAACACAAATAATTTTTGCTTTAATGAGAAAAAAATCTGTGCTGTTTCTAATTGGACTTTTCAATTCATAAAAGACAGAAAAGCCACAGACTCAAAGGAATTCAGCAGGGCTTGTTATATTTACAAAGAGTGAATCCTTGGGAGGACCAAAGGACCTTCTCTAAGAACATCTGAATGTCCAAAACTCCAGTTACTCCTGCCCCATTTGCAGATGAGGGGATAGAAGTTCCGTCCAATTAAGAACCTGAGCCAGCTCAGCAGCATGAGGTTGAAGCAGTGAGTAACGGTTGTGTCATATTTTCTGCTGCAGGAACAGAGAACTCTGCTGATCCTACCTCCAGCCTGGGAAAGTTTTACTGCTTGTCAGGGGCTTGTGTCCAGGACAGATCTTGCAGGCCAAAAACTGGTTACACAGCTGGAGACAACAAGGGATTGACTTTTAAAACTGGGGTACCCTTTTTGAGAACCATGGACTGATAGAAATAGACAGGGACTCTCTCTCTCTCAAAAAAAAAAAAAAAAAAAAAAAAAAAAAAAAGAATTCTAACACAATCATCTTTGCCAGTAGGCTGGACAACCTGCCAAGGAAAGCTTTAAACTAGGAACAATGGTTTAGGGAGATGACACATAGTCAAAAGGCGGACTAGGCTGGCAAGCAAAGTGTGCAGGTTGACAGGAA
>NC_049198.1:38097634-38182634 GCF_009769625.2 Cygnus olor
CGATTAGATATAACAAGCTAGATTTTCACTTCCAGGAGAGCAGCTTTGTTAGCTTAACTGTTTCCTTAAAGAAAGTGCATAAAGTGAATTATTGGCTGGAAAAAATCTACAGAAAAAAAAGCTCTTTTCACTGTGTGGAAAGAACAAAAAAAAAAGAAAAGAAAAGAAAAAAGAAAAAAGAAAAAGAAAAAGAAAAAGAAAAAGAAAAAGAAAAAGAAAAAGAAAAAGAAAAAAGAAAAGAAAAGAACAGAAAAGAACAGAAAAGAACAGAACAGAAAAGAAAAGAAAAGAAAAGAAAAGAAAAGAAAAGAAAAGAAAAGAAAAGAAAAGAAAAGAAAAGAAAAGAAAAAGAAAACAAGACATATTTGTGTCATAAGTTCATCCCAGGATCCAGACAACTCTAATAGATATATGTTTGACAAATTTCATGTGTTTGAAAGACAATTTTCACCCTGGGACAGAATCAAACTCAGTCGTGCAGAATTTTGCAGTTAGAAATATTTGGGGTTATCTCTATTTTGTATGCATAATTTAAGGCTTTAGGGGTGTATGACATTCTGCCTCAAAAAAAAAAAAAAAACAAAAAAACCTGTTTGGTTCACATGACTCAATACCAGCTGAAAGGTTCAGCCTGAACGTAAAGCTCACAATTTATTTACCCGTAAGACAAAGGAGAAACTTTGAAATTAAGATGCAGAACGACTTGTCATGATACAGTTCATCTTCTTACTTCATCTCCTGTGATTTTTTAAGTGACTGCATCTGGCAAGGGAGGAGAGGTATACAGGTGTAGAACAGCAGAATGAAATAGAAAAAGCAAGTTGTGGTGATGTAAAAATTAGTACCCAAGGACAATGTTTTCCTTAGAGATTAATGACCACCTGGTTGATGCTAGTCAATAATGACAGATAATTCCTGTTTGTCTATCTTTCATCTGTCTGCTTCTTTTGTAAGTGTGTATACACTGTGCCCTCATGCACGTAGTTCATTATAAAACATGGAATCAGGCAGGAGCAACATCCTATTTATGGTGATCACTGAAGAAACAGATATGAAAGGAAGAATATGACCTAATAGCGGAAAGAGCTGGCTGATTATGTGTCGCTATAGTGTTTGCATTTCCAAAGGAAAGAAATGTTAAGCAAATGTAGAAGGGGAAACAAAACTTCGCTGTATAACTGCCAGCTTTGCAGTACGATAGCAGAAAAACAAGTCTATGTGGCAAAACAAGGTGAGGAGTAAGAGAATGAAAATCATACAAAAGAAGTAAGAAAGAAGGAGGGCAAGGCAGAAAATGTAGAGCTGCTAATGAAAGTCCTAGAGAAAGAACTTCAGAGAGAGAAGGTGAACAGGCAAAGATGAAAAGTGCCAGTTACTGTCAAAGAAGTAAGAAGATCAGCAAGAAAACTGCAGCATGAAACAAAACAAATGACTGGTCTTTCAGCTGAGTGAAAGAGTGAAGCCAGAGCTGCAAGTCAGCTGAAGAGATGAGACTGAAGTTTTATGAGAGTCATCAGCATGAAAGGTGGAGTCCTCAGAGAGAAAGATAGAAGACTTCAATGATAAAGAGAGATCCAGAAGCCAATGTCTGAATGGAAGGCTAACATAAGGAGGGCAAACACACATACAGCAGTAAAATGTCAATGAAGTACAGTCAAATGCAGAAATATCTTTCACAAAATGAAAAAGACTGAAAAAAGGGGAGAAGGAATAGAAATGAAAGGGGAATGGACACTACCTTAAAAGCACTTGATTTTGATTCAGAGTGGGAAGGGGCAAGAGAAGGACTTTCCACATGAAAGTGGCTTTAGAGACAGTACTGGAGGAAAGGTTAAGGGTTTCTACTATGGAAAGAGGCTGACAAACTGAGAAAACTAACTTCCAAGAGAGGCGTGAACATGCTAGAGATATCAATAAATGGAGGGAAAGGAAAAAGGGGAGAGGTATGACATTAGAAACCAAAGCAGCATGGATACTACCATAGAGGAAAAAAAGATTTTTAATGTGAGATCTGGATTTGCACTGAATTTCTGCTCCAACACCTCCAGGCTTTGGCTTCTCCTCCCATATCCCTAGGACATGTGAGAAGGAAAAATCCAAAAATTCAGGGGGAAGGGAAGGAAAGGGGCAAATCAAGGTAAAGCAAAACAGAAGGCAAGGGGAAGGCAAGGGGAAAGGCAAGGGCAGGGGCAAGGCCAGGAGGTCCTACTAGGATGACTGATGATAGATGGAAGAACAGATGTTTTGATGGAAGAGAGAAGAATGATGAAGAATGATGAAAGCCAGAGGGGAGTTGTAAATGAACATTTCCACAAACAATTCACAAACAGATTAAAAAAAAAAAAAAAAGTTAAGTGAAATCATAAGCATTTTTCCAATGAAAGAGAAAAGTATAGTAGACATGAGGGGAGCAAGCGCTAGCTGTGAGGCCGACAGGTGGAAGAGAAGAAATAGTCTACCTCACGAGGACAAAAACGTGTAAAAACATGTCAAACAGTGCAGCAGCATGGGACTAAGGATATGGAAACAGGAGTCAGACAGGTCTGAAACTGGGATGCAGAAAAAAAAAAAAAGTGAGAATATCCCTCTACTTTCTTGAAGATCAAAAAAAAAAAAAAAAGCGGGGGCGTGGTATTTGAGAAACCCCTATAGACTATATTTATGTCAATGATCTACTGCACTGCTGCCTGGACCAGGCATTTACCACATCTTGAAACCCAGATGTCTGGACAACCTAGCAGTGCTCAGTGCTTCTACGCAAATCAGCAGGGCATAATGTAGGCAGAGAAGCACATATTGATCTGCAAGTGTTGGCATAGGTGTATTTATTACACAGCAATTCTTCTAAGGACTATTTAAAAACACACAAGCACAACTAAAAACATGAGAGGAAATCCAAGGACAAGTACACAAGGGAGTGGATGGCACTGTTCTGTGACAGCATATTTCTATTTTCAGGGTATTTTCTTTCATTCAAATTCGAGGTTAGATAACATTCTCCTACCAGTAGTTTGTATATATAACACTTCTCATGTTAACAACAACTAAAACACTTCCACTAACAACAGTAAATTAAATCCAAACCTTCATGCATCTCTCCCAGTAACAAAACATTCAAAGACGTACTGCTAAACATGCTTCTCAACAATCAGACATTAACACTGCCCTATAACTACCACTTTATTATTTTAACTGTTCATTTCATTTATAAACTAGAAATGAATTGCAGCATCAGACCTCTAGTTTTAACTCTTTTGCATTCACAGGGCATAAATGAATCATGAAAAATAGGAATGTGCATGACTGTCCACCACATATTCATACTTTTTCTCTCTCTCTCTAAATGCACATTTTACAGTTAAACATTAGAAAAGCACCTAAACAAAAATACAGGAACCTGCAAAAATATTTCTCCTAACCATTATGGAGGAAAGTGATATTAAAAGTGATGTATATGCTTACACTTACACTGTATTTTTGTTGATGAAGAAATTCATATTTCTACTTTGTACTTTTCTAATTAAACCATCCTAATAAAATATTGCAGAACTGCACTGTCAATACCATTTTTAATTCTATTATGGTATCAGTACTGGGGGAAAAAAAAAAAGTGACACAGAAAAATCAGACGTCCTTATAAATACACTTTGCATGAAAATGGTAGAACAAAATATGGAAGACTTCCAGATGTCCCTGAAAATAAAACCTGATGATATATTTTAAATCAGTTCTACAAGCATTCTCTGATATATTGCCAAGTGGTCACTGAATTAAATAATCTAGACAGATTACTAGAGGTCTTCTATTTTTAGGGATCTGTCTGGTATTGTGGCAATTGCAGCTGATCGGATTACTTCTATATCCTAGCTATGTAAAATGCATTGATGCTGCATGAGAAACCTGCACTACAGCACTGTAGTTCCAATGTCAGGCCTATACATGGAAGCATACATCCTAACTGACTTTCAAACAACTTTGCTTTGTAATTAATTCATAACAACTTACGTCATACTTTAATTGTACTTTATCTTGTGGAATCATATTTAATGGAAGGAAGACTGAGAAAGTGAGGTACTGCAAAAGAGGATCCCTAATATTTTAAACAAAATCCCAAGTGGAGACTTAAAAAAAAAAAAAAAAAAAAAAAAAAAAAAAAAAACACTTGTTGGGGGGGAGGAGAGGGAAAGGGGGGAGTAGGAAAAAAGTCTTTCTCCTGCAAGTGTCAACAGCTACATCTAGTGGTTTTAGGAAGTATAGACAATATCTCCTACATCCAAACTGTAATTCAGGACAGCGTTTTCGTATTCCGCATTAAGTGGAAAAGTAAAAGTAATCTCTAGGGGTATGAAATTAACAGTAAGATGCTCTGGTGAAAGTACTTCTCTCACTATTTTTTTTAATATATATATATGTCTTGTGTGAACTACTCTATGGAGACTGATGTGTCTTTAACATTGTGTGTTATGAGTTGTGTATTTGTAGGCATTTAATAAAGTGCATTTGTGCATTTTCCTTACTAATATGCTAAATATATATATATATATGAATTTAGTTTGAAATTATAAATTCCAAATTCCAAAATTTACATTTTGCAGAGTGGAATTAAGAAAGTTTGAGCGATATTGCATGTCTTCATATCTGCATTTGGTAGAGAGAACTGGACCAGGTTAATGTACCATAGATAAAAACAAACAAAAAAGCAAACAAACAATAAAACAAACAAAAATGAAACCCTCCCATTTTCTAAAAGGCCAAGTATAGTTTTTAGGCTTTCTAGAAGCTAATGACATTGTCTTCAATCAAAAAGAAGACAATAAGATACTTTTTCATACACTGTCACATACTGATAATTTCAAATAATGCAACAAAAAATCTATCCATTTCCCCCAAGACTTTTCTGAAGAACAGAGTACTGTTTGCAAGAATAATAAATAATTTATGGTGTTTTTCATATGTGCTTATCTTTTAGAATAAACAAGTCTGGAAGTGAAACAATCAGATTGTAAATCAGAAACATTTATTTGTAAACAACTTCACACTAACTGAAATGTAAGACACACAGAAAAATAAATTAAAAAAAAGTAAATTTTCTTATCCTCATAATTAAAAATGCATAACTTCACAAACAAAATGTGAATTTTTTAAACAACCATCTTTGTTTTGTCCATAAAATAACAAAAACAGCAGAAGATATTTTCCATGTAGTTTGACTTTTTGAAGTCAGATGTAGCCTCCCAAAAAACTTGTAAGAAATTTAAATTGTCAGTAATTCAGTAGCCAGGTTCTAGCATAGATTAGAATATGGTAAGAGATTGGGAGCAGGAGAGGGGGAATTGATGAATTTTTAAATCAGATAAAATTGAGCAGTAAGCAGTTCAAGCTTTCCGTTCATTCAACAATTTACATTCATCACTTATTTAGACAAAAAATCAAATGGAAATTTATATATATATATATATATATGTATATATATTATATATGTAATGGTCCACAATCATTTAATGTACTTAAGAAGGAAAGACCATCAGGAATCTAAAATAAGCACAGCACATTTAATTGCAGATGCAGGTTATTCTCGCTGGAGTCGTATAAATGCACATTTGACAATATTAAATAACTGCAGCTGTTAAGGAAGCCTACCCTGCTATCACAGTGAACAACTTAATGAAAATCTCTACATAGTATGAAAGAAAAAAAAAAAAAAAAAAAAAAAAAAAAAGAACAAACAAGATCTCATTTCTGCCCTGCTTTATCAGAAATAATCCAGAATTACCCTGATATACCAATGCATAAAAAATAGCTAAGAAAATAATACTAAAGATGGTGATCGCCACTTTTTCTATCTATGGTCACACCTTCTGTAATATCTTAGTTCCTCACAGCATTTGTTTAGCCTGACTATACTTGGACATGCTGAAAGAAGAAGATACTTTAACAGATGGCAAGGCAAGACACTGAAAAATTAAAGGTCAGATTTAAAAAAAACTTTTAGTATATATTATTCCAGTGATTTTTCTGAAAAGAAGCAAAAAAATGAATGCAAATGGTAATTGAAAACATTTTACACAAGTCAAAAAGGATGGAAAAACAGTTTAATTTCCAAAAACTGTTTGATGTCTTTGTCTCCTTACACTCAGCAAACACTCAGAGATGCTTAGCTGTATCACTTTGCCAGAGCACATTCTGCTATAGTAACTATTGGATGTTTGTCCTTATTCTAAGTGTCACGCAAATCTAAATCTACCGAATAATAATCTCATAAACATCTGTGCTCAGAGCAAACTGCAGAAAACCAGGCTATGGGGTGGGTAAGTCTCTCTCAAATGTGGGACTTCATCTAAGCAATCATTTTCCCTCTTCAGAAATAGAATTACACATGTTTAGCACAAATTTTAGTGTACGTTCTGAGGTAGTTCTGTGCCTCTCTATAACAGTTCTATATCTAGTCCTATTTACTTTTTCCCCTTTCTTTCCATTTGAAACCAGAGCTCTTAAAAAAAAAAAAAAAAGGCCCATTTTCCACCCTTTTCCATAATAATCATCAGGCCTTGTCATTCCAGTGATGTGGAAAGCATTACCTCCTCTTGTTTGAGGCTGAATTTCTGACGTATTTATTTGTCGGTGTTCTCAAATTACACACAAGGTGGCACCAGAGGCCAAAATTTTGGAAACACATCTGAAAAGTCCAGGCCTTTTCTAACTTCCTGCAAATTTAACAATTGGTTCTTCAGGGCAAAGCCGAAGGAATCACGAAAGCGTTAACAGTGAGATAGAAACAGGAAACCTGTCCTGACTGATGCCGAAGATTGCCAATCAAAACAAAACAAAACAGCAATAAGCTAAACGTGACATGATTTGCATTTCCAGTGTACTTTACCAAATAGTAATGAACAAATTACCACTATCTGAAGGAATGTTTTTCCAGTAATTTCTAACAGATTAAAAATCCCATTCTTTTAAGAAAATTTTTCCCATCCTGCATCACTGGAGATTGGGGGTGGGGTGGGGTTGGAGTCATCTACATGATTACTATGTAGCTCCACCTTTACAGTGCTTTCACACTTACAGGCTACCACCCCACAATGATGAGAAAATTCACATTTCAACCCAATCTTTGTCTTTTTTTTGTCACTCCTTGGTCTGTCTTCCCTTCTACAAATTATGCAAACAAAGAAGCTTTCTCATGCATTTCAGCACGGCCTTTTCTGTAATGTATTTACATAATATATTTTCTTTTGAATTCAGCTCTCGCCTCTCCTTCATAAGCTTTAAGTAGCTGGATGGTCATTTCCCATGAAGAGGCTGAGCCACCATTCCCTCAGAAGTCTTGGGTGCAAAAAGCCCAAAGTTACTGCAATTCTAATACATGTTTTTCCAAGAAAGTATGTCTGATTCTCTTCAAAACACAACCTCTATTATCCTATGTTGACGCTAGATTAAAGGTTTCCGTATTTTAATGAGTGACTAATAAGTGACTTTCCCCACCTCAGAAGAGGTATTATAAAATTCACATGCTGTGTTTCACTAACATAGTGGTGGAAATTTGAGCACGCTGGTTACACCTGAGTGAGCTTTCTCCTAGACAGCCTGAGTATTGCACAGTTCTTTACAGTCTAAATGTGCTTGACTTAGTGTGGTGGATTTTTGTTTAGTTTTGAGAGAATTCTAGAAAGACTTGAAAATATCTTTTTATTTTCCCCTCTTATTTTTCCTGGTACCAGCACTTCATTTCTAATATTGGTTAGGAAAACAGTGGCAGAAAACATGCAAACATCCCTCCTTGGTAGAATTCTATGGACTAACCCCACGCCTGAAGCTCACTACAGAGAAAATTATAGAATCATAGAATCATAGTATGGCCTGGGTTGGAAGGGAACCCCAAAGATCATCTAGTTACAATCCCCCTGCCATAAGCAGGGGCACCACCCACTAGATCAGGTTGCCCATGTCCTCATCCAACCTGGTCTTGAACACCTCCAGGGATGGGGCATCCACAGCTTCTCTGGACAACCTGTTCCAGTGCCTCACCACCCTCTGAATGAAAAAAAAATCCTTCTAACCTCTAATCTAAATCTCCCCTTTTACTTTAAAATCAATCCCCTTCTTTCTGTCAATATCTGACTGAGCAAAGAGTTGTTCCCCGTCTTTTTTATAAGCCCCCTTCAAGTACTGAAAAGTTGCAATGAGATCACCCCAGAGCCGCCTTTTCTCCAGGCTGAACAGCCCCAGCTCTCTCAGCCTATCTTCGTAGGAGAGGTGCTGCCATGTTTGTGGCCCTCCTCTGGACCCACTTTAACAGTTCCACATCCTTCTTGTGCTGGGGGCCCAGACCTGGACACAGTACTTACTACTAGAGGGGCCTCACAAGGACTGAGTAGAAGGGGACGATCACCTCTCTCGACCTGCTGGCCGCTCCTCTTCTCAAGTATCCCAGGATGCAGTTCGCCTTCAGGGCTACATGCGTGCTAAGAAGCAAATTATTGACTGGAGTCTGTAGGATTTATATTTCAAATTCACCTGCAGAGATTTTGTTACATTTTGTCCTTTGATAGGCAGAAAGACAAGAGCAATGACCTCCATTTACTTTTCTTCAGCATGAACCCACCTGCTTCTAGAAATATTCTGACTAAAGTGACTTATGTTTAAAGCTTCCGTTAATTGGTCTTTTAATGCTCTTACTAATTTTCATAGAAAATATTGCCTTTTGTGTGCTTGCTCATTTACTGTTTTATCTATGCTTGCTTGTGCAGCATAGCTGCTTTGGACAGGGATTGTCCTTTCTTAACCACTTAGCCACTTAGGTGTTGCTATAAAGAAAAAACCACATGCAGAAAATATTATTTTTAGAAATATCCTCCTCCCGCTCCCATTCTGCCTATCAAGGAGCCCTCTGGCAATGAGTGGTGTAATCCGTCTGTTCTGCAAGTATTAACCTAAGCTCTATATTTTGCAGTACTTAAAAAAAATAAAAATAAAATAAAATAAAATAAAATAAAATAAAAGGACTATAACAGCTGGTGAAACAGCCACATGAGAATATTTGTCTTCTAAAACTTTTCATGCTTGTGGAAATCTTACCCTTGCTGTGCAGTAGCTTGTGCCACTTGGACAGAAATGAAAGGCTAGAAGGACTTTTCTGAGTTGCAGGAGCAGTTAACATGATTCCTCATGGACACGCAACTCTGCAGACCTCCAGCAATCAGTCCTCTTCAACACAAGCAGCATTTATGTTTGCAGAAATAGGTACAAACAAAATACAATCAAAATGACGCCACCCTTGCCTCTATTAAGAATACACAAAATTCTAGTGAAATATCCTACAATTAGGAGAGCTATTGGAATGCAGTAATATACTGTTATAATTTCCTTCTCTTATCCAGTCCAGCAAAATTCATACTTATGTTACGAACATTTTCCTATTAATAACATGTTTGCCTATCTCCTCATTTATGCTAAATGAGAATTCCAGGTGCTCACTTGTTCACATTTGGAAGTTGAGCAGTAAGGCTGGACTCTCAAAAAGAACATACTGCTCTTGAGTCTCTCTTGAACTCAGCAAAAAGAGAATGGAAAGAGTCCATTTACCATAAAAACAATTTTGTTATCATTCCTTAAATTTTAATTTGGAGTAATTTTTAAAGATATCCTATAACTTTTTGTTGTTTTGTTTTTGCACATTTTTGCTTCTTTTGGCTTCCCTGGTGAGTATACATACTTCTTGAATAAATAAATAAATAAATAAATAAATAAATCTTTCCTATGCTGATGAAATCAGATTATTTCCTTTTGCATAGCTGCAACACATCTAAATTTCAAAATAACTGAAATTTGAATAAGAGTTTCCCCTTTAGGCCTAATAATCTACTTCTTACAAGTTAACTATTTACGACCCATCCACAGACTACAAGCTTGCTCTGTTTTTTGGGGTGGGAGTATTGAATTCTCTGGACATCTACCTCTTGAGAAAATGCCTATTTCGCTAGTGCCACACTCAAAATATATATTTTTTTTTTCCTGAACCTTGTCAGTTAATAAAACAGATGTCGCAGAACATGTTTTTTACGTACATCTGCTTTTTTTTTTCCTGCTTTCATTGGTGACTATCATGTTTATTTCCCATGAACTACTTTGGTCTGAATCTCTTTCACTTATCCTAAGGCAGTAACAAGAATAATCAACAGAGTGAACTACAGTAGTGCACGTATCCTGGAAAATATTTAGCGTAGGTAAAAAATCTGGCCTGTGCAAGGCACATGGTAATTTTCTATCTAGCTCTAGTCATTCCAGTGGTCCTTCTAGAATAATACTTCACCTTTTCCAGACACCTAGTTCTATTTCTTGGACCACTCCAATATGAAATGAAGAATGACTGCAATGTTTAACAGAAATTAGCCAAGATGTCCTCTGATATCCCAATAGCCTAACATGTTGTTTAAATGAGTAAGTAGAGGGCACACTAACAATGTCTATAAATGTTTGTGTGAAGTGAAGAACCAACAACTATGCTTAATTCTACTACTGCACCTGGGGGTCTGCACCTCATTTATACAGGGTCTGGAACAACTGGAACAGTAATATCAGTCAGAAAATAAAGGTAGTGAGAGAAACTTTCTTCATTTTGGACAGATACAAAAATGCACACAACTCATCAAGATAAAGAAAAAAAGTCCTACATGGGCTAAGATGCTTTTTTTTTTTCCCCTATGTACATAACAATAGAATTAATAACTCTAATTTAAATAAAAAAGAACAAGCCAGAAATATCATTAGCTTTTTCATATTGTTCACATTTTTAACATGTCATCTTTAGCTATTTTTCTAACATCCAGCGTATATAAAATCTGGCTGAAGTGAAATGGAAAGGTAGAGTTTCAGCCAGATTCTGTGATATTGTTACATTCTTTTTTCACTATTTAAATATTTCACTATTTAAATATTTCACTGATTTTTCTTTCATTTACCGTGTATAGACAATTTGATGTTAAGTGCAGAAAAGCAATGAAGGATGTACAAAGTTTCACAAAGTCTAATTTTATTTTTAAAAATTTATTTAAATTTTCTTAGATGAAAGTTTTTTCATGATTAATCGAGCAAATAGAAACTTCAAAGCATTCCTTGCCTTTGGATAAATAATGGTAAAAAGATTATATTCATGCCATACAGAATAAAGATATTGAAAAAATACATTCTAGGTTCCAGGTTTTCCGCATAATACATGTAGACTAAATACCATTCCAGAGAAACCTCACTGTGTAAAGCCTGTATTTTATATAGACAGCTGAGTCAAATATAAAGACCTTCAGCAACAGGGCTTGAGTGCATCATAGGAACATGAAACTTGTTTAATCACTTCCACACAAAGCCACCAGGATGTTTTCATAATCCCCTTTGAGTTCATCCTGTCAATTTAAGTGAAAAGAGCACAATTGTTAGGATAATGGTCTCAAATCAATTTCAATAAGCATTCAATATGTATTTACTAAACATTGGCCCTTCACCGAAATAAATGGTCATAGTATAAAAGTAAAATGATTTTTAGAAACTAACTGAAAAAGCAGCAGGTACATGCAAAACTCAAAAAGGTACTTTAGTACATTTAGAGATTATGTTTCTGCTCCAAGGTGTATTTTTCATACTTATCTACTAGCTTCCACAAAGGTGATCTGAAGGTCTGGCTTTTTTCTAATACCTCACTGGTTTAAATCTTCTAGAAAAATACATTGGGTGGCCTGTCCCTTTCAAGAAAATATTTTGTTAGTTTATCTCATTTCCCTAAGTGACCTAGAAAGTAGGACAAATAAAAGCCAAGTTTACAAGGTATTTGCAGGAGTAATACAAACATTAAAAAACAAAAGCCAGATGGAGCAAATATCTGTCAGAGAGCTGTCAGTGCAATCATCTTCATTCTCCTGCTAATGTACCTTGTCTGCTTAAGCACAGGAACTTGGGGATAGAATAGTCTCCATTCTTGGCATTTACTGTAAGATGACATCCTGAGACAACTACAAATCAATTGCTACAGCTTTTGTGAAAAAAAACATTCCCTGATAAAATAAATTAGTTCTACCAGCATGAGACCTTGAGTTCTCACTGAGAACTTGAGTTACTCAGCTACAATGCATTACTCAGGATGAACTGGTGACTGAGTAGCAGAAGAGTTAACAAAGCTCTACTGGCCTTCCTAAAACATCTGGTTGTTTTCTACTTCACTGTTAACTTCAGCGAAAACCTACCATAATGGCTTGGCGAAGAGAGATACCATACAGACTCTTATAATAAGCTTTGATCTCATTCATGTCTACTTCGTGGCGTGAAACCATGATTCTGATGAGCTGTTTGTGCCGTGTCCCAAGGCCCTGTTAAAAGTATTAAACAAACAAACAAAAATTGAGGCTACTTAAGTCATTGAAAGATCTTCCTCTATCAAAGTTCTTTGTATTAATCCATCAGACTTCTTTGTGTCAGTACTAACCCCCCTTCTGATCCCCTATGAGGACAAATTCAGTTGTGACTGGCTGTCTCCAATCCTGGATTTGTTTTTGCTGGTTCCTAAAAATAGGCAGGTTGTTCACTGTGATTACTGGACACCAGGGAAAACCTAAATTTCACTGTTGTTTTTTTGTTGTTGTTGTTTGATTTTTTCTTCCTCCTGTAATGAGCTACTTTTTCATAATGAGCATAATCAGTTTACATGGCAAGGTTTTGGCAGTGGGGGAGCTACAGAGCTGGCCACTGTGTGAAGAGACAAGCAACTGCTGTATGTTACAAAAGGGCCAGTTTCAGCTGGCTCTAAAGGGGACCTACTGCTGGCCAGAGCCGATCCAACAAATTATATTGTTTGTGTCTCTGGGAGAGCAGATTTAAGATTAACTGCTGCACAACAGCAGCTGGGAGAGGAGTGAGAACCAGCTCTGCAGACACCTGCAAACAGTGCAGAAGGAGAGGAAGGAGATGTTCCAGGTGCCAGAGAAGATGTTCCCCTGCGGCCTGTGGAGAGGCCCCTGGTTGATCAGACTGTCCCCCTGCAGCCCATGGGTCCCACATGGAGCAGATCTCCACACTGCAGCCCGTGGAGGAGTCCCCAGTCGAGCAGGTGGAGGTGGCCTGGAGGCGGCTGTGGCCCATGGAGAGCCCCCGCTGGAGCAGGCCCTGGGCAGGAGCTGCAGCCCGTGGAGAGGAGCCCACGCAGGAGCAGGGGGTCTGGGGGGAGCTGCTGCCCATGGGGAACCCGTGCTGGAGCAGTTTGCTCCTGGGGGATGGATAGACCCTGTGGTACAGAGCCATGTGGGAGCAGTTCTTGAAGAGCTGCTGCCTATGGGCAACCCCTGCAGGCTCAGTTCGGGAAGGACAGCATCCGGTGTGAGGGACCCCATGTGGAGCAGGGGCAGGGAGTGACCATGAAGGAGCAGCAGAGACGAAGCATTAGGGACTGACCGCAGCCCCCATTCCCTGTTACCCTGCAAAACTCAGGGTGGAGGAGGTAGAAGAGGGTGGATGGAGGGGGAAGGTGTTTTTAATTTTAGTTCTTACTGCTAGCTTGTTAGTAATAGGCAATAAATTATATTAATGCACTGAGTCTGTTTAGCCTGTGATGATAACTGCAGAGTGATCTCCCTGTCCTTATCTCAGCCCTTGAGCCCTTTTCATCGCGTTTTCTCCCCTTTCTCTCTGAGGAGGTAGAGAGAGAGCAGTGTGGTGGAGTTCAGCTGCCCAGCTGGGTAAAACCACCACAATGAGTCACTCATTTTCTCATATACAGCTCCTAACCAAGTGACAGAAGTTAATGTAAATTTCTGCATACGACGCTGTTTCATGAGTTCTCACCGCCTCAGTCAGCTCAGATTTCAAATTTGCCTGAAGTTTTGTATAGGCTCTTACAAGATTCTCATCCCAATCTGTAAGTGCCTTTCTATTTATTTTTTTGTCAATATCTTAATGGTTTTATTAATATGAAAAGGTTCAGTTAGCTTTCTGTCACAACATAGAGCATAAGGTATATATGTGGATGGACAGATCCCTTCCCAAAAACTCTATAGTAAATAGATAGCTCTTTCTATGGAAGGAAACTCAGCAGTTTCAAAGGAATGAAGGGGAGAAAAGAGAAATTAACTGGATTTCCTTCTGCAGTCCTTTTCATCACAAAAAGTTCTTATACTAGCCTAATTTGTTATTTTTCAGCTCATAAAGCACACCATGTTCTCAAGGAGTTCTTTCTTGAGGTTACCTTCATTGCCAAGTGGAGTTTTTCAGCAAAGAAAGCTGGCTTGCTTGTGGCACACTTCACTGTAATGAAACAATGAGATAAGGTCACATCGGTTAAAAATGTAACAAATAACAAAAGGCAAAAATCTGGAAAGAAAATGCTGCAGAATAAGTCTCAGTGTTCCTACCAACATATCCTATTTATCTATCTCTTTTACCTGTCTTAAAAATATGGGAGAAGTAGTTGTTCCTTTCTTCTCTTTATTCAGAAGACAATTCAGTCAGGGGAGAATACTCTAGTTACTGTAAAGACAGGACTGTACTAGTCCACATAGTCCACTGCCATATAATTGAGAAAGATGTCACAGTTCCCAAGCAGAAAAATGTGAAAGCATTCATGACCTCTACAGCAGAGCTGGTGGTTATGATCTGACATATTTTATCCAAGTTATGCTGTGTACTTGCCTTCCATATCTGGTACTAAGAGGGAACTGGTGAGTCTCTCTTTTTTTATCCAAAGTATACTTGACTGCAATACAAAAGTGAAAAGCAAAGATAGGGGTCTGGCTCCTGATTCTATCCTTGACAACACAGATGGCTAACCTTAGTCTCACCTTATTATTTACAAGGAACAGACATTTTAAGGGTCTTAAGATACATCTTTATCATGAACATTATAATAATATTTTCTTGAACACTGCAAAAGGAAATTTATTATATTTTTAATAATCATACATCATAACTGTTTTGCTTCTCAATGAAGCAAGGTAAGAGCAGAACAGTTGTCCTGTTAGAACAAGTATGACAGAAGTAAAAGGTAGTTTTTCATACAGTTAACATATATACGAGGTTACTAGTTGTATAACCACTTACCAAGGGCAGTCAGGCAGTTCTCAATATCACCTTTCAGCTCCAAATCTAGTACCTTATTCATGTCATGCTTGCTGTATTTGGTGTACTTCTGAAAGACTAAATAAGGGAGGAAAATTCAGTGAAGAGTGATGGAAGCATAGTATTCTCCCCACATTTTCTTTGACTTACTCTGGCCTCACTGCTGTGGCAGTGCACACACAGGGTAGGTTATCTTTCTCATTTTCTTCAGCTAGCACAGTGTAAAGAAAAGCAGTACAGTATGGACCGATGGTGTTGGCATGAGGAACAGAACCATGCTAGGATGGTGGGGCTCATTTTCCATTAATAGGGAAAGAGGTAGTACAGTTACTCCACTGGAGCCTATAGCATAAGGTGGTATCTCCCATGCAGGGCAAACTGGTAGAGGAGCAAGACCACGTTGGGGAGTATTCAGAACCCCTGCCACACTGATTCATTGGCCTTGTGACCAGTAGTGTTGTGAGACTTCATGGTAATAGTTCTGTTAACAACTTAACTGGCACTGTGACTCTTCACTAGTGTGGAGAGAACAGCAAAGTGACCAACTGTGTGCTTAGGTCAGCATGCACAATGACCTTCGTAGCAGTCACATCTTGGAAATGTATATAATCTCTGAGTTCAGGAGCAGGCCATATTCAAATACAATTCCAGTGAGGAACAAAGTTTCACCCAGCCTACCTCTTCGGAGATGGGGGTAGCTTCTTGCAGTAAGAACAGTAACAAACACATTAATATCCGTTCCTTTCCTTCTCTCTCCTGCTTCATATAACGCCTGTCATAAAAGAAAAAAATAATAATAATAGGCAAGTTATCATCTGTATAGCAAAACACAAATAGAAGTATCTGAGACTCCTTGCCAAAGGTAGGCCACTGCTTGTCAGTAAAGAACTCTAATCCTTGACACAATCCGCAACAAGACACATAACTCTACACAATAACTCTCAAAATAACTCTAGGTGTACCAAGTATTACTTCATATTTCACTTACAAAGTAATAGTACCGAGGGAGCACTGTACAGCTACAAATAATATTTTTAGACATTCTTGAATGAAGATATTTTTTATGTATCTTCATATGCTATAGTGTACATGGGAGCATAGGACTGGCAGGCCTACCTTAGACAAAAAAAAAAAAAAAAAAAAGCAGCTCCAATATTCCAGTATTAACTAGACAAATGTGAAGGAAAAGCTTACACACCAGGTATTTCTTGTCTTTCCAAGAGTGACTTTAATAGCAAGTAAGAACCCAGTCAATCTTATTACTTTCCCTACCTCCTCAAACCTTTGTAAAAGTAATAATTAAAGATCTCCATGCTACAGCAAGAAAAGTCTAACAACATCCTTTCTAGGTGTTGGCAGTGAAGCTCTTTGGACCCAGGGAAACTGAACTTTAGAGCTTAGTCAGAATATTAATTTACTAGCCTTTCATATCTATGGCTGATGACAAAACTAAACCTCTTATGTCACAGGAATAAAAACAGAATTGTTAAATGTCTTTTTTTCTGTTGGATTTAAAACAATAATTTAAAGTGAAAACTCAGGACAGACTGTTAAGGTTTACCAACACCTTAACAAAAATTTTACACTAAAGGCAGAAGAAACAAGGGAAAAGTCAGTTGCTTTTTTTAGAATTACTTAGAAAATGACTGTGAGGTTTACCAAATTCTCTTGAAAGGTATGTCACCGAAACACATTACCTACAACTAACATACTGAATGGTTTACGCTGGTCAACATATGGTATCTGGTTCTGCACAATCACTAGTACAAATCTGTCCCTCAATTCAAGAACTGTATTTATTTTAAACAAACAAATAAAAAGATTGAATCTAAGTTCTCCTTTTCCTGACCTCTACTTCAAATGGTCTACATGTTTTACATGAACTAGAAGAGGGTTTGCAGCATTTTTGAAGTTGACTATTAGCATAAAGATTCCATTTCTTTCAGCTACCAAAGAGTTCATGTGAACTTTGAAAAACATCATCTCCTCAGAAAAGATTATGTGCATACACATAATTGCCCCCCACCATGTCCCCATGTCCCCCTACCCCTATGGCCCAATCCCCGCCATGTCCCCATGACCTCAGAAAAGATTATGTACATATACATAATTGTACATAATTACAGTCTGTCATCTGAAATGCGCAAGATCCAGGTAGGTGAAACAGAACATTCACAGCCAGAGTTTGTAATAAAGTCAAATGAAGAAGATCTGCAGAGTGCTAAGTATGGTCTTACCCTGGCATCACTATCAGCAAGCTCATCATTCACGTGAGGATCTTCAGATCGGTCAGCCTATATAAATTTAAAAAAAAATAAAAATTAGTGTTACTCACAATCATTCAGTTCACCAAAATTCGGTATTTTAGAGATCTGGCCTGCCATACTTATACATAGCTTAATACAGAACTGCAGACAAATACGGTTATATTAATTATTCTGTGGATAAAGCTGATGCATTTGTTAATTGATCAGCGCTCACATTTCTAGGGTCATCAATGACGTATTTCTGAAGTTCTACATTAAAATCCAGGGTTTCTTAATGTGAAGAAAAAGTCTTGGAAGCTATGATGTGCTCCCTGATGACCGCTCAAGAAACTTCTTTCAAGGTATTTTAAAAGCAAAACTAAAAATCAAAACTATGCACATTGATGTATCAAAAAATAATCCAATGTGCACATACAAGCTGCATACAAATGTACTCAGCAGAGATGGAATAAAATATTAATGTATGTTAAAAATGGTATTTTCACTTCTCAGATCCAGTGTTTCAGCTGAACTGCTTTTGAGCAGTTCACAAAACACTTTGTCTACTTGCTAGCTTAATGCCACCATCTGTCTATCTTAATAGAAGAAACATATCTTAAGAAGTAGCCGAAATGTTTCTCTACATGTAAGCATTTCTTCTTTTTATATTTGCAGTCAATTGACATTCCAGTTGTTTTTTTCAAGTGCTTAAAGACTGTTAGACATGTAAAGACAAAAAAAAGTCTTAAAAACCTAACTGGTAAACAGTAATAAATATCATTGCCTTTAAAAAATGTTTTTGAGATAAATCTCATTATAGCTTGCTTAAGAACCATTTCATATGGTCTAAGATACATAAGTAAAAAACAGCGCTAGGAAATAAATAATCCTGAAATTCTTACTTATTGTATGACTTTAAAATAATCTTGACGACATTATTTTTCAATTACTGCTAACCTCACTGAAAACGTTTAAGCACAACATACCTTGGCTAGAGCAACTAAAGCCTTCTGAAAGTCTCCAGATGTGTCAGAGATGATGTCTTGTGTCAGATCTCTCTTCAGTACTGAAATCAAATGAAAAAGGGCTCGTAATTTGTTTTTAAATTATCAGTTATATCATTTTTTTCGGTCTTTTCTTAGTTTCCCACTTAAATATGCCTAGTAGAATTGCACTTTTCTCTAATTTAGTTTTGCAAGAATGGGTATTTTTGCAACATGTCTTCTAATCCCTGAGACGTGCTGAGAAATTGGAGGATTAATCCCCAATCTGCTGAAAAAGTTGTTCTTAAAGGTTATATGGGTGGAAAAGTCTTGAGCTATTGTTTGTGAAATAGAGAAAAAGAAAAAAGAAAAGTTTGAAATTTTGTGAGCCATTAGTCTTTCATTCTTATTTTTGGCTGTTTTGTTCATCCCCAAACTCTTCTGAAAAAATCAAACCATTATTCTGGACTTCTAACTGAGATTGTTTGATTGGAACTTCAGAAAGTTAACTCTTAATCCCATAAAGCATAAGTTAATTTGACAACATTGACTGACTGCAGTACTCTCCTTATATGAGAGATGCTATTATATTTTAGTTATTTCTAAATTGCTATTATATTTTAGTTATTTCTTCAAAGATTTTCTGCCTTCAGTTCACTGGTTGTTCCTAATCTTAAAGTTATCTGTGTTGCTAAAACAAAGTCAGTGACAAAGTCAGTGACATCTTAAGAGCTCAGATAAGGCTTGGCAATGGGAGTAGCAAAGTGGCTGGATTTTGCTTTTAACTTAGAAAGCATCTAAATGCATGACCCATTCCAAGAAATATTCACAGTTCTGGCTGGAATTGTCAGTCACTTCCTAGTGCAGCGCGATCTATGTAAGTCAGAAATGATCAGTATGACCTCCCTTTCCTATACATCTTTCAGTCGTATATGAAGCTTTACTTGCTTCCTAAAATGTCATCTCAGCTCCTTAAATTGAGAAGTAAGGCTGTAAGAGTAATGTGTTTGCTATGGAGTTTTGAAAAGACACGTATAATCCATACTACGTTCTTTTTCATCAGGAATTAAGTTTGCATGGATCTATTCATTAGAGGTGCTTAAAAAATCACAATAACAAAGAAATGAATCATTGCAGGACAGGGTTTGGCTATCTTCCAATGTTTCATACCATTAATACTTCTTTCCCACTCTGAATTACCTTCCTTGTAGTATCTGCTGGCTTCTCTGATCTCTCTGTTGTTTCTTGAGGCCAGAATCTCAATTAAAGTATCTTCATCAGTTCCAAGCCCCTGTTAAAAATGATTTTTTTTAAATGTTATTTAATACAGCAAACTTAAAATTTAGAACCCAAATAAGATGAGAATCATGGACAAGACTTTGAAGATGCCATATGAAACAAGACAGAAAAAGGAAGAACATTTTGCTTTCACCTAATAAAATTATTTTAGCTCTTTTATAATTCATTTTTATAGCATCTAGTGTCACTCTGGCACCCAACAGAAATATTAAGTGACCAAGCAGCATGCATAGAAGATAGGAATATAAAAATTACGAAGAAAAATACACCTTTCCTTTTCTATTTTCTCTTAAAAAAACACATATGTAAACACTATGGCTTTCTAGCACTACATCTGCAAATAACTTCCAATTTTCAGAAGGCAAAGAGAGTTCTTTCTCACAGAAGAATAGCATTGGCAACCCATCTCCTCCAACCCTGAAATTCAACAGAGATTGCTGAGTCTTGTTCTTAGTAGGTGGTTCTGGATAATCACTACTGTTTTATTTTAATAAATGGGGAAAAAATAATACAATACACGAGCTTACAAAATTTAAGTCCAGTGTCATTTAAAGGACCTGAGATTTATTTACTTCTCTTTAGTAAAGTTCCTCTCAGAAGATTTTTGACTTACTTTCATAGAGGCCCGTAATTCTTCAGCATCAAACTGAGCTGGAGTTTTAAGTAGCGCCACGGCAACATCTTCCAGGTGGCCTTTCAGAACCTTTTTCAGGTCTTCTTCCAGACTCTGTGAAGAATACGGAAGAGTCATACACTGTGTCCTGGTTTCAGCTGGAATAATTTTCCTCATAGTGGCTAGCATGGTGCTGTGTTTTTGACTTAGGATGAGAATAATGCTGTTAACACACTGATGTTTTAGTTGTTGCAGAAACATGGTTACACCATGTCAAGGACTTTTCAGCTTCTCATACTGCACTACCAGCGAAGAGGCTGGGGGTGCAAAAGAAGGTGGGAGGGGACGGAACCAGGACAGCTGGCCCAAACTTACCAAAGGGATATCCCGTACTATATTATGTCATGCTGAACAATAAAACTGAGGGGAGTTGGCTAGGGGGGCTGCCATTGCTTGAGGAGTGTGTAGGCATCAGTTATTGGTGGTGAGCAATCTCACTGTGCATATTTTTTTGGTGTATTTCTTCATTATTATTTTCCCTTCCTTCCTGTTCTGCTTTATTAAGCTGTCTTTATCTCATCCTTTTTTTTTTTTTTTTTTCCTTCTGATTCTCTTTTTCATCCCACTAAGGCAGAATGAGCAAACAGCTGAGTGGTGCTTAGCTGCCTGCTGGGATAAACCACAACACCCTGTAAACTAGCTAAAGGTTAAAAACTGCTGTTCAGGTGCAGTCCAAAAATTAGTCTGATCTCTGACAAATCTTGATCTACATCTTTCCTTTAGTTACTAGAAAGAATTACAAAGGACTAATTGAAATTTCTAATTTGTCATCTTATTGTTAACTAAAGAGTCAAAATTTTCCAGCAAGTATTCAGAAATGCTTTCAACCATTGCAGGTCACAGAATCACAGAATGGTTAAGGTCAGAATGAACCTTTGGAGGTCATCTGGTCCTTCCACTTCTGATTCTGTCCCCGACACCTAGGGCACCTTGCCCAGGACCTTGTCCAGAGAGCGTTTGAAGATCCCCAAAGAGACAGGCTCCATAATGTCTCTGTGCAACCTGTACCAGTACTCTGTCACTTGCACAGTAAAGAAGCTCTTCATAATGTTTAGATAGAACTTGTTGTGTTCCAATTTGTGCGCTTTGCCTCTTTTCCTGTCACTGGGTGCCACTGAAGGACCCTGGCTCCATCTTCTTTGCACTTTGGCATTTATAGACATTGATTAGGACTCCCTGTAGGCCTCTCTTTTCTAGGTTCCAAAGTCCAAACTCTCTCAGCCTCTCCTCAGAGGAAACATGCTCCAGTCCCTTGGTGGCCCTACATTGGACTCTTTGCAGTACTGGGGGCAGGGGCAGAACTGGACACAGCACTCCAGGTGTGGCATCACCAATGCTCAGTAGAACAGAAGGATAACTTCTCTTGACCTGCTCACAATATTTTGCCTAATGAAGCCAAAAATGGCATTAGCCTTCTTAGCAGCAAGTGCACACTGCTGATTTATGTTCAACTTCATGTCCACCAGGACCCCCTGGTCCTTTTCTACACAGCTGCTTTCCAGCTGGGTGGCCCCTAGCATGTCCTGGTACCTGGAGTTGTTCCGCCCCATGTGCAGGAGTTTGCTCTTCTCCTTGCTGAACTTCATGAAGTTCTTGTCAGCCCTGTTCACCCATTTACTGCATCAGAAGACGGCTCAAAATAGGCTGCTTAATTTTTAAGAGAAGGTAATACTGTATTGCTGTTATGATAATTGAATGGCTTAAATGAACTTATCTATATAAATTTATTTATTAGAAAATAAATGATAAAAATAAAAATGATAAAAAATGCAATGAAAATGCTGTGGACATACTGTAATAACACTCTATATAGATCTGCAAGCCCTGAAGTTATAATTTGGATTATATTCTAATTTGACCAACATTTACATTTTTTTTTTTAAGACTTTTATTTATTTATTTGAAAAAATAATTTCTGATTTATTCTTCTTCCTATTAGTAAATGTTTGGTACTGTATTTTGCTACAATTAAGAGATACAGCTCTGTTCTTCACCAAATGCATGTCTAGGTAATTGCTGTAGGAGTGAGAAGATCAGTCTGCTTGGTCAGGATACCTAGGATAACTAATGAGATTATTTCAGAATCAAGAACTATGTTAGGAGTTAGGTCTTTTCTGCTTTTGACGGGGAGCCAAGCGCCAGGGGGTCTAATGATATAACAGCATTAGCCTCCTTGTGCCTTTTAAGTTAAATTTTAATTTAGGTCTTGAAAAAATATAATTGCAACGCTGGAGCTTCCTCTGTGGGAGGACAGAGTTGTGAAAATCACAAGTGAGATTTCCTTAACAAAAACAGGAAATCCAGGCTAAAACGAGACATTAGACTTGTTTTCTTTCTTGTCCTTTAAAGTCACTTAAAATTACAAAGCCAAAAACTATAGGGAGTCATTTTCCAAGGAGCAAAGGTTCACTAACTCTGGTATGCCAACTGTGCAGTTATAATTTCAATTTAGAGCTACAGGTTCAACTAGAGAAAATTTGCTACAGGAAAAGGTGAAGGGCAATTAAAACCTCTTGAAGAAATATGCAACAATTTCTAAGCTTTTCAGGTCCAGGGACTAGCAGTTTTACCATTCAGAATTAGAATTTCGCTGCTCCCTGTACACCTGTCCTCATCAGCGTTGCTATATTTGTGAAACAGCATTATTGTCCTTTTTTCTGTCTTATATTCTCTCTGGACAAAAAGATTTGTTTAGATGTCCTCAAAGTCTCTTACTCTATTCCTCTCTTTTCCTCAACAGCCTGTATCCCAGTGAAATTTCTGCATTCCCAGTGATTTAGTGATATAAAGAATCTTTTCGGCATTCAAAAACCCAGACAAACAGAATTTTGAAATTTTTCTTTTTATTTCAAAATGATTGCCGCTGCATTCAAGGGATTATCTCTGGCAATATAGTTTCAGGATACTACTACTACTGTAGTTTTCATAAATTACAAGTGACAGAATCACTATAATCTTCTGTTCTAGAAAGCTAAAGCTGAATGTACCATAAAACCCAGGAACAACACTGCTATTCCAGATGCACAATTAAGATTGGCTTGGATATACTATACCTTTCCTTTAGCCTGCTGATAGGCAGCTTTAATCTGCTGACGCTGAGCATTTGTTCTTTTAGCCAAGATGGCAATGATGGTGGCTTCATCCACACCTACAAATCACCAAAAAATGTAATAGTGAATACATTGAAAATATAGTGATCTCTAGTGCATCATTTAACCAAATTTTATTATTTGCATTGTGGTATATTTTGAATGCTTGACACACCAAATTTTAACCAAAACTGTTATCATCTACAGATTTAAAATTAGTGATGCAGTGAAGAAACCAATAGGTTCCTATAGAACACAGAAGCGTGTTTCTACAGTATAATAAAGTCTCAAAGTGTTCTAAGTGCAGAACTTACACTACAGAATAACTAAGTATGTAGACAATGAGACAGCATACTCAACTTAGCAAGTCAAATTGAAAAAGGTTTCTAAGTACAAAGTGCCAAATGTGAATTTCATTAAATACAGAAGTTTAAAGGAGCATATACGCCATTATCAGCATATTCACTACCTCTTGAATAGATTCTATGTAAATCAAATAAAAAAGATTTAGTATGGTATATTTTTTTATTCTCTAGAAACCAAATTTTTACAACGCTTCCTTCAAACAAATCAAGAAATTTAATGTAGTATTAAGGTCTGAAATTGTAATACAATGTCAGGATAACAAAGAGTAGAGATTCTTTAACAAGTGGCATAATTAAATGTCTTGCCATTTTTTTTAAAGCAGAGGTACCTCTCCTGTTTTCCATTGCCTCTGGCTCCGATACTCTTTTAAGGCTATTCTCAAAATTTCCCAAGGAATAATTCTAATATAGCACGTTAAATATTTACTCCTCTTACCTTTTACCGTAATAGCTTTGTCCAAAGCAGCAACATCAGCTGATGGATCAAAGTTTGGGTATGACTGTACTGAATGACCACCTTTTGAACTTTTCTGTAGAAGAATGAATGAATGAATGAATAAATAAATGTTAATTTCAAAGAATATTTACGCAAATAAGCAGTTTCATATGCTTAAGTAAGCCATGTATTTGGAATTGACTATTATGGGACTATCAAAGAATAAATACTTGCTTTCTAACTACAGATAGCTAAACAGGCTCAGTACAGTATTAGTATTGGATCTATACCTTTCACACTTCTATTAAACAGAATGTACCTATTTTACATCCCTATTTGTCCAAGTAAGTTAGATCCCACAGGAAAGTATTTCCTAGCTGCCATAATTAAGCAATTATGTCCAAATTTTAAACTCTCTCAAACCACATTTAAATCCTGCAGGTGCTTCCAGTAAAGTGCTAGTGATTTTCTTGCTCATCTTACACAAATTGATTGTGCATTATATTAAGTGAATTCTCAGCTACTCATATTTAATGTTACAAGCACTTCTTCCATGCAAGATCTTGGTGAAAAGTTCAAGCCCGACACTACGAGGAGGTGGAGAACTATTACTCAACTTCTTTGAAACATAAGATATAAAACACGCTTTCTTTAGCATTAGCTATTGTCTGTCTATGGTGAATCCACTCCTTTATGTTGGACACTCCCTATGCAATGTCTGAAGTACTCTGGGAATAACTGGGGATGATAAATTCCACTACATCAACAATTACGTGGTTTGCCCTAAGTCAACAATGTGACTAATCAATTTGCTGGTAGAGCCTGTAACACAACAGTACTATCTCAAATGCCATACTCATTACCTTCTTCTATAGAACCTATAAAATGCCTTGAGATCTTTGGAGGAAATATTTATAATAAAGCTCCCTTTGGTATGATATGGTTGAGATTTTTTTTCCAACAAAAGTGAAGTTTAACTAAACTTTGTTTTAGAATCAACTATAGCATTTTATCTTCAAGAACTCACTATTTTATTTATTTATTTATTTAATCTTTTGCATGTACAAGACAGATGGCAAAGTCTGTATGTGAAACACATCCCTAAGCATTCTGTATTTAATACTTGCATACCTGTAATATCTGCTGGCTAAATAAGTAGGAGTTTTATTAGAGCAGAGAGATTGTGTATTTATAAGCAGTGTCTTGCTTAATTTAAAGAAAAAAAAAAATCAGTGTGACCTGTGTAGCAAGCCAAGAGCTAAACAGGATGAGTTTAGTGTGTGTTTCCCAGGCATGCGAGGTTTAGTCTTAGTATACTGCTTTCCATGACATCTTATCTACTACCTAAACAAAAAACTGTCTGCAACCTCCATAACTAGAATGGCTAAGGACCACGGGATTGCATGGGATAAGGGATGGTGGATACAAAGTTTTATACATAAAATACTGTATAGTGAAAATTACAAAATCCACAGAGATCTACAGCAGAAAACTTTATTTACTGAAATTCCAAAGTTCTATTTTTTCAAGATGAAAGTTGCTTTAAAGATTTCCAGTGATTTTACAGTGTGCTACTTTGCCTTTGCTGACACTAATTTCAGTATCCTAATCAACTTCATTATTAAAGACTTTCTACATATATTGCAATAACTCTTCTTACTCATCACCATGAGTCTTCCTTCTAATCAGTATCAATACTAATCATCTGAGATGTTTTACTACATACAGTGACTCTTCCCACGTGCTTTCTTCTTCTAATAAAAATCATAGAATGGTTTAGGTTGGAAGGGATCCTTAAGGACCCCTTAAGGATTAGTTCAAAACCCCCTGACATGGGCAGGGACACCTCCCACTAGACCAGGTTGCCCATCCAACCTGGCCTTGAACACATTCAGAACTTCTTGAGGAAACCTGTTTCAGTGCCTCATCACTCACATACTAAACAATTTCTTCCTTATACCTAACCTAAATCTACCCTCTTTTAGTTTAAAGCCATTACTCCTTGTCCTATCACTGCACTCCCTGACAAAGAGCCCCTCCCCAATGGGGCTTTCCTGTAGGCCCCATTAGGTACTGGAAGGCCACTATAAGGTCTTTGCAGAGCCTCCTGTTCTCCACACTGAATAAGAAATATACTAGTGATTTTAGTTCCTCCTTTACATTCCAGGGCTCCAACACATGGCTTCTTATATCTCAGTCTAAGCATCTTTCTCAAATACGTCATCTGAGCAGGTTCTTACAGATTTGCATACTGTACATCAGATTACTACTTTAAAAAGGATGACTTGAGTGAATTGATACCTGGCCAGTAGGAATGACAACTTCATTACAGCACTAGTTTGGCCTGAAACTGATATATATACATAAGAGTATTTTTTCATCTGATAGTAGATTTACTAATTTATAAGAGTATATTAGATTATATGATGCAATAAAATTGGTTTTCAGTTTTAATGACCTGGATTTTTGCAAGTTTTTCTCCCTTTGAGTATATGAAAGATGTGGGGTGGCCTATGGCTTTAAGGCACTTCTAAAGGCATTAGAAAATAAATATAATGATCTCAACAGGTGATAACACTTACAATACATTCCTGTTCCTGATTATCCATGAACCATGCCTGCTTCAGGAATTCTGATACCATAGCCATGTTGACAGAGTATCTGTGAAGAGATGCATCAAGTTTTTTTATCATTTTCATCACCAATGAAACTCAAGGTTTCCCATTCATAAAACCCTTTCTCTTTAACTGTCCCAATCGGGGCCGTTTCCCAAACAGTAATTGGCTTGTACTATTGGAAGCTGGCAACTTTTATTTATGTTTGGCAGTTGGCTGCTCAACCATACACACTTAAACTACTTCTAGAAATTTCAGATTAGAAATAGAACAGTAAACTAATTGGATTTCATGTGTATTTGGTAATGGCAATACCTAAGCATTAACACTGACTTTCAAAGGGATGTTACCAGAAACAAATTAAACATCTTTCCCCATTTGTTAAGGTATTATATATGTAAACTTAGCTTACTGACTACTTGATTTTTTTCAAATTCAGTGGTAAATAACTCTTCCTGTCTGATCATCTTCCAAAGTTGGAGCTCTTGTGTGTTAAGACAAAAGATATTCTCTTGTTAAATACACTCTCACGTAATTTCTTCCAATAGCTCCTTCTTAAGAAAGATGAGTAGAAGCAGTCTTACATACACTGGTCCTTATTTCTTACATGTTTCCCCCGGTTTCTACAAAAAAATGGATTTTTACCCATTTTTTTTTCTTTTCATTACTAGAAATGAAAATGGAAAATATTTTGACATAAGATACCATGCAGAATAAGAAAAAAGATCAATGGTGATGTGACTTGACATTGGGCACCGAAAAATAACGAATAGGTTGCTTCACAATGACCTCGGTATCAAGAATATTGTTTTCTAGTAGGAACAGTGCAGGAACTGTTCCTAGGAACAGTTCCTAGAACTAGGAAACCTGTATTTTATCAAATAAAGTATTTTTTAGTCTGTTTAAAATCGATGTTTTTTCATCAAAACATCCTTGTCCATAAGAAACTTTAGGGAAGGCTTGGTTTTAAAGCATACATATAAACAATAAGCTAAACATTGATGGTTAAACTGCTGTCTTTGAAGAACAGTTCACATATCTAGCATGAAGAGACAAAGTGCTATTTGCAACAGTGTGCATTTTAATCTAATCTAATCTAAAGATCATATAAAAAATTTAAAAGAAAAAAAACAATGCTTATGTTGCAAAAACATTTACCTTATTTATGCCTTGTGGTCCACAGGAAGAGTAATAAGCAGTATTTAAATCAACACACTCCTAGGACAAAGCGATGTGTTTGTAACCTAGCTGGTGTTTTCCTCACAGAAAAACTGCACAAAGTACTTCCAGGTGTGACTGCCAACAAAGAAGCAGGTCCTCCAGTCCTCTTCAAGCTTTCAGCCCAGCTCCACCCTTTCCTCCTCTCTCCAAGTTGGATACACCTACACTCCCTCTTCCCCAGAAAACTCTTTGCTTCTCTACTCTTCTCGCAGCTGAGGGCACAAAATTCATACAAAACCTGAACCTGACTCTGAATCTGTGTTTATATTACCTAAAGTAGGTGTTGACTTGGCAAATGATGGTCAGAATATTGTGTAAGTTGTAAGGACCAACTTTTAAGCACATCATTTACTGATTTACTGAGGATCAGAAAGCACACTTATGTTGCTCTTCAAAAATAAAATAAAATAAATAAAATAAAATAAAATAAATAAAATAAAATAAAATAATAAAATCAAAAAATCAGGCTGCTATGGTGACTCCTGTACTACCCTTGTATTGACAGCTAAAGTAAATGAGGCCATATGAATTATGTAGTATTTGAAGTTCTGCTGCATTTTTTAACAGCACACACAAAGGCCATGTGCAGAAGGATAAAATATGTTAAAGTCTCCGTATGGAACTGAGACCTGTTTACCTAGTTACCAGCACTGATGCGTACAGATCTGTATGCCTCCAATAGATTCACAGTGTCTCCCAGTTTAAAGCTACAAAACAAGATTCACAGCAGTAGATCTGAGAAGAGGTGGAACCAAAACTGCATTTTGGTTTCTAGGGTAACATAGTTCAGAAATAAAGTTAGAGCTGGGTCCAGAGAGAACTGTTAATATCTGCATTTCTTCTGTCTGCCCACCCCACTCCAGCTCTAGAGGTTTTGATGCTCATGAGGATAACTATAGTAGAAGGCTTCTAGCCTACATTAAATTGGGTTTATTAAGTCTCTAAGCCTTTATGGCTAACATAATTTAATTTACAAATACAGTAAAATAATTTTGTATATATATATATAAAATAAATAAATAAAACTAAACCTTTATTTTTGCTTCTATTTAAATAAAGACACTTTGACATTTTGTCCATATATTTCCATTTTGTAATCAAACAACATAATTTCAAAAGAAGTCAAAGTGGGCAATGGCTCTTGAAAGGGCTAAAGACGTGACTTTGCTTGCATTGTCTCAGAAAGTTAAGAAACCTGTTTACACACAAAATTGTTTGCCTGTTTTATAAGAATCTATGGGTAACTTTAAGGGGGAGGGGTGAGAGGTGGGAGGAGAAGAGGGAGAAAGAGGGAGAAAGAGGGAGAGGGAGGCCTGGAATTGAGGAAGACAGCGCCTTTACAGGGTAGAGGTTTTTACCAGAGCTTTGACCCTAAAATGCTAACAGCTCATGTAAGCAAAGCCTAGATGCAGAAGGGATACATTCAAAGTATTAATTTACTTCAGTAAGAAAAAAGTCTTAAAGAACCGCTGATCTGACTGTTTAACCGAAAACCCAGTTAAAAGAGGATCATGTATTTAAAATTTGTTTGATTTAAAAGAAAAAAAAAAGTGATTTTTGTGCCTCTTATCATTCCCAGCTGGAATGATTAACATTTAACTGGAATGAAAAATCAAGCAGCGATCCAGACTGAAAGTCCTAGCTCTTCCTTCACGAGAGTTACTGCAGTGTTGTTTTCAGACTGGCTCCCAGTCCCCAGAATTGGGCAGATTCCAATTATTGAAAGTTTTGAGTAAATATGCAGTATCTTTGAAAATATTTTAAGCCAAACTTTTACACTCCTTCCTTACATTTAACCATAACATGAGCTCTATCTGATATATTATCTCCAGTCCCATCTTTGCTGGTGGCTTGAACAGTGGGACTGAGTGCACCCTCTGCAAGTTTGCCAGATGACACCAAGCTATCTGGTGTGGTCAACATGCTTGAGTAAAGGGACAGCATCCATAGGGACCTGGGCAGGCTTGAGAGGTGCACCTCTGTGGACATCATGAAGTTCTGTAAAGTCTTGCACTTGGGCTGAGACAATCCTAAACACAAATACAGGCTGGGCAAAGCATGGATTGAGAGCAGCCCTGTTGAAAAGGACCCAGAAGCATTGGTTAATGAGAAGCCCGACGTGCACCAGCAATTTGCAGTTGCAGCCCAGAAAGCCAGCAAAATCCTGCACTTCCAAAGAAGTGCGTGGCCAGCAGGTCAAGGGAGGTGATTCTCCTCCTCTACTCTGCTCTTGTGAGACCCCACTTAGAGCACTGCATTCAGCCCTGGGGCCCCCAGCACATGAAGTACATGGACCTATTATAACAAGTCCAGAGAAGGGCCATGAAGGTGATCAAAGGACTGGAGCACCTCTCCCGTGAAGACAGGCTGAGGGAGTCGGGGTTGTTCAGCCTGGATAAGAGAAGGCTCCAGGGACACCTTATAGCTGCCTTCCAATACCTAAATGGGGCCTGCAGGAAAGTTGGGGAGGGACTCTGTGAGGGAGTGCTGTGATAGGACAAGTAATGGCTTTAAACTAAAAGAGGGTAGATTTAGATTAGATATAAGGAATAAATTATTTACTGTGAGGGGCACTGGAACATATTGTTCAGAGAAGCTGTGGATGCCCCATCCCTGGAAGTGTCCAAGGACAGGTTGGATGGGGCTTTAAGCAAGCTGGTCGAGTCGAAGGTATCCCTGTCCATGGCAGGGGGTTGGAATTAAATAGTCTTTAAGGTTCCTTCCAACCCAAGCCATTCTATGATTCTGTGGTTTCTGTCCAATGCTAGTTACCAAGATCTGATGTAAATTGAGGTCATTAAACTGTATCAGAAAAGCAGACAGTAGACATAACACATCAATTTCCTTTATAGTGGGAAAGTCTACTGAATACAAATGATACATCAGAAAGAAAAACAACTTCACCAAAAAATTAAATGGAAAGTATTATCAGAACAAACCTCAAATGCTAGAGCCCTTACTTATGCCACATTTAGCCAAAGTTCTGTGTTATAACAGCATGGGGTTGCTCTTATGTCCCTTAAAGACTACTTTGCCTCATTTTCATCACTGTTTGAGTAAAGATTCCTCTACTGTTCCAAAGCAGCAAACTGTTGTTGAAGTAACAGCTGCTTTTTCTTTAGTTTCTGTACATAGCACATTTGTTTTCCAGTAACTTCAGTTTTGCTGCAAATACAAAGTGAAAGCATTGGAAACAGCCAAATCCAAATAAGTCTACTTTATTTAAGCTACTTTTCTTCAACTTCTTGTGTAAAGAGGAAAAGAATGAGAAGAAAAAAAAAAAAAAAGTTAAAAGTAAAAATGAAGTGATTGTCCAGGACCTTCTGTGTACATTATCCACTGTAAAACGAAAAGAATTTCTTCTGCCCACACCCATCTTTCCCTGTGCCAGCAAATCCAACCCACAGAAAATTACAACAGGTCACTTGAAAAACATACTGTACAATTCTTAAAATTTGTCAGGTCTACAGACAGCAATAAAGAACTACAAAAACCTACCTTCCTTTTCACAAATACTACTCCTCAGGATGGCAGAATCAGCATAAGAGAGCAGAGAGCTGGCGATGCTTTTATAGTGTTGTGCAGGAGGCCCCACCTAGCAACCCAAGTGTTTCCACAGCCACAGCAACTGGCTCCTCTTTGCTAGCAGCTAAATTTGGGTGCTGTCCAAAACACAGAACCACAGGAAGAAAAAAAAAAAAAAAAGTCATTGCAAAACTATGTAGTGGAGACAGCAGGAGCACATTTCAGAAGGGAAAAGATGACTAATGGTCAGCCTTTGGTAGCTCTTCTCCCCTGGCCTACTACATCCCTCACTGTAGTAAATTAATTTAAATCTTTCAGGATCATAAGATTAACATGTTAAAGAGAAAAATCAAATTTGAGTTACTCCCTTCACATTTTGACGTCTGATACAACTCTGAAGTGAACATACTAAGATACCTCATTCCTCAGTGAAACTTTGAAATAAAAAAGAAAAGTGGAGAAGAGTTGATGCAAGTCTGTCTCTTCACTGAGCTCGATAGCTATGAGCTCTGCTTCTTATACCCATGAATTCGGGACAGAAGTGGTCCAGGAATAAGACACCTCTGAAACTGAATATATATACAGTCTATCAAAATGGGTTTTTGTTTGTTTGTTTGTGTGTTGTTTTCTATTTATGGAAATAAAGCACCTGGAAGCAGGCAGGATTAATAGAAGGGCAAAAATTTGCACATATAATTAAAAAGAGGTTGAAACATTCAGATTATACTCTGGAGTTCAAAGTGGAAGTAGTTTGCACAAAATGAGGGAGTTTGCCAGCCTGCCAGAAGTGGTTTTCTGCAAGCACTTCCTCACCATGCCAGCCAGACACATTTCCAGAGCACAGCACCATGCAGCATATCACTAACATCTCAGATTAGCCCAGAACATGTCAGTGAAGAAATACCAGTTCCTGAAACAGAAATATTTGCAGCTAGCAGCTTGGGCTCCCAGCTGCCTGTCACTTTGCTTTCTGCTGATCTGGATCTGCTGCAACACACAGATATCTTCAGAATAAAGAAGCATGGCTGATCTGCCACTGATAAACATGCATGATCATGAAGGAGGAAGGGGAACAGACTGCTAGATAGCATTAGAGGGGACACCTGAAAATTCCTTAAACATTTTCATAAATCACACATATTGTACAGTTGTTTAAAATAGCCCAATCCAGATCCGTAGAAACTGTCAGGGCCCTGAGCCTGTTCTCCCTGAGGGGTTTCGCTGCAGGGTCTCAAGGCCAGCTCAGGATCAGTGTAGCTAGGGCCCCCTTTCCACTGGGGGCCATGGCAGAGCCCCCTGCAATGCTGTGGGAGGCAGTGGCCAGGCCCAGCAGAGGAGCCGCCCTGGCAGCTGCCTTCAGTGGTGTCCCAGCTCTCAGCCCTGCCTGAGCCACCTACCCAGTGCTTCACAGACAGGCTGGGACCGGGCCTGGGCCTTCTCCCTGCTGTGGACGAACACCTCCATCTCCAGGGAGGTGCTCAGAGCTGGGCTGCCCTGGTGCCTCCTGGGGTGGTAGACAGGTCAAGCTCCTGGGCCTTGCTTTGCCACCCCCATGGGGATCCACCAGCATCTCAGCCCACAAGAAGACCCCAGTCCCCCAACTCTCTGACAATATTTATCCCCTGCACATTTTTATTTTTTTTTCCTCCACAATTCACAAATTACTTGACAAGGTTATTTCAGATATCTTCAGTATCCTGAATAATTGAAGGAGTCTACAAGTTGACAGTGATCCTGTGAGCAAGCTGTCAAGTTGCTTTTCATTTTGTTTATTTAATTATGAACTGTGAGGGTCAGATTACTCCTGCCCTCCTGACATTCTCCATGTCAGTACGAGGCTGACAGTCTTACTTCAGTGGTTTCAGATGTTAGCCAAAACTTCTATTTACACTCTTTTTTTCTGGGAACGTTTGCTTTGTCTATTAATGAGCATAGACAACTGCAATATGTATACACTGAAAAACTGTAAATTCATGTGCATCCTGAGTGTTCTTAACCGAGTATTTTGAAGTACTGAAATAAGAAAGCTGTTTTACTGTGGTGGTTTTACCTTGCTGGGCAGCTGAACTACATCAGAACTGCTCTCTTATCCCCCTCCTTCAGAAGAAGAGGTCGAGAAGAAACTATGCTGGAAAGGAAAAAAAAACAAAAAAACTCACAGGTTGAGACAAGGACAATTTCATTAAAGGAAAAAGGAGGAGGGAAAAAAAAAAAAAAAAAAGTCCACAAAAGTCCAAAAGCACAGAGGGAGAGAGATTATTCTCTAAATGCCATCAAAGAGTGATGTTTGGCCATGTCCCACAAAGCAGAGCCTCAATATGCGTAGCAGTCATTTGGGATGACAGACGTCTTCATAAGGAGAGCTCCCCACTCCCACCCCCCACCCCACCCCCCCTTTTATTGCTGAGTGTGACACCACATGGTATGGAATATCCCTTTGGTTTGTTTATTTCAGCTGCCCTGCTGATGTGCCCTCCCCACCTCTTGCCCAGCACCAGCCTGCTGTTTCTTTTAGGGGGTGGGGAGGTGAGGAGTGAGGGGGTGAGGGTGAAGCAGTCATTGTGCTGTACCAGTATTGCTCAGCAGTAGACACAACACTGCTGTGATACCAGCGCTGTTCTAGCTACAAGTACAGAGCAAGAGCACAGCACTGTATGAGCTGCTGCAGGGAAAGTTAACTCCATCCCAGCCAGACCCAGTACACTTACACAGGCTTGGAGCCCCTTTATAAGTTCTTGGCATTCTATAAGTAAATAAATTAAAACAAACATTTACTTCAGGCCTGCAAGAGTAGGAAATAGTGTGTCACAAGTGCATAGTAAGACACACCTTCCAGGTCAACTCTTTTCTAATACTTTTTCTCAATAATCAGACTATTGTCCTACTTTCATTACAGTAGTTTTCCACCCTTTTCTACTGTATAGTCTATCAGGCATATGCTTCTACTTTCAGAGTGATCTGACATGAAGGCATTTTGCTCCTATTCTTTCTGGAGCTGTTTGCATGAGCTTTTTTGACTTTTTAATGGGTGGAGATGTTGACTCATTGCCTTCCTGAAGTTTAAGTGAGTCACCATCTGAGAGCTAGGGAGTTTTATTGTACAAAATGCTTATGCTTCAAAAATGCAACTTAATTGGAGGGAGCTTTACCTTTTATTGTTAATGTTTTAACAGGAAGTCCATCATTTGTTTCACAAAGCTGTAACTGTTTATGCAGATCTTCAGGACCTTGTATTGTTTATTCAGAAGTAGAAAAACATACAGCTACTAGCATAGTATAAATAAGACACAAATTTTCCTTACTTTTGCACTTAGTATGACAAGTCTATGATACTTCTAGTATCACTAATTTGATGTTATAGTCAACCTGCTATTGACTATTGCTGCTGAGAGAAATGGAAATGTATGCAGTAAAAATAAAACAGAAAAATATTCACTTTTGGTCACTGCCAAATTTGGCATTATGAAATATTTCTCGAGGCTGACAATAACAGGTCAAGGGGGCAGATGGACTTTCTTCAAGCCGTTCATCCTACACAATAGCACAATCACTCAAGAATTGTTGGAGGTTGGGAGAACGAGCAACAGACCTTACATCTATTTCAGTGGCAAACACCTCCCCTGCTCTAGTGCCTGTTCTGTCTGGAATGCCTTAGCTTAAAGAACTTAAGTTTGAGGCATTCTACCAGCACTCTGCTAAATGATCCCATTTTTTCTACTGTTGTGGTTTAGACAGCTAAGCACCACACAGCCGTTTGCTCACCCCTCCCCCTAGTGGGAAGGGAGACAAAAAAAAAAAAAAAAAAAAAAAAAAAAAAAAAAGGTAAAAGCTTCTGGGTTCTGGGTTGAGGTAAAGACAGTTTAATAGGACAGAAAAGGAATAATAACAACAACAACAACAACAACAATAGTAATAATGCTAACATGTACAAAGCAACAGCTCACTTCCTCCTTGTCCTCCCCTTCTTCCCCTTGCAGCACACAAAGCTCAAAAGTCTTTGATTTAGCGTAAGCACTGCTCTGCAGCAATTAAAACATCGGTGTGTTATCAACATTATTCTCATCCTAAACCCAAAACACAGAACCATACCAGCTACTATGTGAAAGTTAACTGTCCTAGCTGAAACCATTATAACTAGTGACCTACAAATTACCCGAGATGTTTAACTCATCTGTTTATCTATCTTGATAATCTTTATATCTATCTAATTACCCCTGAGATGTTTATCTATCTGTTTAGAAAGTGAAAATTGATGCTAACAGACTGCATTGTACTGAAGTAGTATTATCTTGCAGGAACTCTTCAGTGTACTGAGTCAGACATAATGTCATAAAATAGAGCTCTGCTATACCCACCAGATAAGTCATCCATTTTGAGCAAATTGGTAAGCCAAGGCCAACTGGAATCTGCCTCTTTCATGTTTTACACCTTGTGATTTCATTTGTTCACAGTAGCTTTTATCCATATCCTACAAAGCTGAGGAGATACATAATACTCCATTTCCTTATACATCAAGGACTTATAGGGCAACCAGCTGCACCCATATTTCAAGTAGCTGTTACGGCGATATAGATTATATAAATCCAAGAATATGTAAGTCACTGCTGTGTGAGTTACAGCAGTCCTACTGAAGGCAGTAATACTTCCAATGTGACATTATAGTGCAAACTCAGTGCTTTCATTAATATATATTTACAAATCCCTGTATAAATTCCTGTTTTATGAAGCAAATCTCAATTACATTTTTCAAAAAAATATGCATTCTGAAGTAGTGTCTTCTTATATCTTCATCTATTATTCTGATATTGCAACACATTAGATTAGAATCTTTTTTTTTTTTTTTTCTTCATCTAATCTAAATGCTTTCTGACAAATCCATCTAGAGCTGGGCTGTGATTATGGGTATCCCCATGATCCTATGTAATAGCCGGGGTAGTATTGTTTCAAATCTAGACACACTTTTTTTTTTAGTTTCATGATTAAAGAAAAAAAAAAAAAAAAGTATGTATAAGATATGAATCAAAATATTTCTTATGTCTTATCTGTTGAAGGATTTAACACCTTAAAGTGTAAAACCATTTTCTTATGGTAGACCGCAGGTTGGCTATCCAGAAGACACAAAATTTGAGTGAGCTGTCCCCTACCTAAAGACAAAAAAATACCTCATGCTTTACTAGAAACCCACAGAGTAGCTGCATGTGAAGTGATATCATCACTTTAGGAATTAAAAGTCCCACTCAGATTAAATGAGCTAGAGCTTTGTCACTCATTTTAATGGAAACAGGAATTATCTTAGGGATGCAGATTGAGAAACACTTCCAGAAGCTTTTTGGACTTGTCAGACTGCCTTCCAGGCATAAGCCCTGACTCCACTGTGGTTATGTGCCAAAGTAACTTACATGAGAAAAACCTGGACCTTCTAGGAAGGCTATAGCTTTGGAAATCTTGGTTACACAAATCCTTCTCCAAATCACAGTACAGCAAAACAGACCTATATGATAATGAAGTTTTGACAAATATAGTAATTCACTGAGGAAGATATAACTTGGCGCAAATGCAGTGGGAAGTATCAAGTAGACTAGGCAAGGAAGTGGAAACACATAAGCGTTTTACTGTCTTATGCAGTCTGTAATGCCTATGACGGGGGTAGGTCTATCATAATAACAGACATGGCATTGAAGAAAAGGAAGCACAAATGACAGAGCTTTAAGCAATTGAGCAATATATGACTACTGTAGAAAGCTCAATGGCCTTAATGGAAAAAAAAGTCTTATAAAAAAGACCTGGTGATCCTACAAGGGGGGGGGGGGGGAAATTGGACAATGTCTTCTAATGAGACCAAGAAACAGGGTGAGCGGTACTCTGTATCTCAAGAGAGGTTCAACCCTAGTACGAAATTATGTTATTTCAACATTTCAAAAAAATAAGAGACAACACTAGCAAAATGTTAATGAACAGGTGAACTGCCTGAGGTATTGCTATATGTAAGTTAGATTTATCTGTCTAGGGTTTTAAAGCTTATTTGGCATTCTGATATCAATTTGGTCATCCAAAGTAGCATCACATCTACCATTTTTAGGTTCTCTTTTTTCCTTTAAAGAAAATTAATGCATGAGACATTTCCAAAGATCCTATAAGCAAACACAAACCATTCCACTTTTGGTTGTTCCTGTATGTTGAAATGAATGCTTGTTAGTAGATCTATTGACAATAACCACCATACAAGTTAAATCAAAAAAAAAAAAAAAAAACCAAAAAAAAACTTGCTTTACTCCCTAACTACTGTGAGAAGTTCAAATCATATTCTGAAACTTCAGAATCATCTCAGTCAGGCTGAGACCTGTTCGGAGTGGCACAGCCCTGGCTTGGTTCTTACTACGACACAGGAACAGGAATGAAATGATCAATGAATAATAGTGAATTATGTTTTGTTCATTGTCTACGTTCAGGGTGTGATAAGAACAGTCAGAAAAAATGTTGAGGACACTAGATATTCCATTTTCTTTTGAAATACCTGAGCCTAACTATTCCCATTATTAATGGGGGATTGTTGTTGGTAGGAAAAATTTTTCCAAGACAGCTTGAGTATTATTGTTTCACAGAATAGCTTACCTGCCAAAATTAGGAGTGAAATGTCTCTGCAGAACAAACAGAACTCATTTCACAATTAGTCCCTGACTGTAAAACTGATTTGCTTCTACACAATGTTAGAATAGTTTCATCTCAGAAACAAAGGTACAGATAAGCAAAAGTACAGATAAAGAACAGTCTAAACAGCAGTATTCCATGTGAAGATGTGCTTTACTGGTCTCCTCCATTTTACATTTTTTCACATAAATTTAGGGATGATCCATTTTGATTTTCAGAAGAAAATAAATTATATATATATATCTATTTATATGTATATATATATATGCAGTAGGGCAGTAGCGATATTGTTCCATATCTCTGTACTCAGAGATTGAACAGCAATTGCTCACTGAGTTTCCAGAATAAACAAACAAACAAACAAACAAATCATCTGTTTCATCTGTTTTCATGTTTCAGTTTTACTCTAGAGGGGGTTGCTTGGGAAGAAATACCACATAGAACACAATGGATGACACAGTGCAAGTCATAATAATTCGTGAGGAATATTAAAGGGGTTAGGCTTGTTGCTATTTGGAAGAGAAGAAACTTCAAGGCATGTTTGTATTTGTTGTAATTTGTTTCATTATAGAACTGCCTAAAGGTACATAATTCAGAGTTTGATTTGCACCTGAATTCCCTCAAAATGGAAAGTTGCAGATGTGACATTTCAGATGTGGCCCAATTCAACAGTGAAGTAGGTTTATCTCTTTAGCTGCTATAAGTTTGTCTAAAGAATGAAAATTATTAGAAGTATACAAAGCAGCATGTGAGTTTCTTAGTCTTATATTTTTTTTCTCATAATTTAGCACAAAATATTATTGATAACAAAATACCAGTGGCAAGAATTAAATATTGAGTCTCAAGATGACAGTGAATTAAGGAAAATATGGTGGAATTGATTACTAAAGAGATTTTATGAAAGGCAAATTTAAAACACACAGAGAAGGTTTGGTCCTCTGAGGTAAAGTTTAGCGATCCTAATCCTAACATAAAATTAGGAAAAACACAAGTAAGAAAAAAGTATTGAGAGGTATGAAAGGTGTTAAGATATCTGTGGCCCAACTGACCTGTTTTATTGTGTTTGTTTAATAG
This sequence comes from Cygnus olor, assembly GCF_009769625.2. Taxonomy (NCBI): domain Eukaryota; kingdom Metazoa; phylum Chordata; class Aves; order Anseriformes; family Anatidae; genus Cygnus; species Cygnus olor. The sequence continues at coordinate 38,136,902 of NC_049198.1, forward strand.
CTAGGAGAGTCAAGACCTAGTTCAGGACTGAGGCTATCATACTCCCTGAAAAAAATAAGTGAAGAAAGAAACATTATAATGAGTATTGAAAAATTTAAGTTGAAGCCTAACATAACATGGTTAAATATTCTTGGAGTTAAATCTTTTTCTGTTCAGCAGTTTCTGAAAATATGATACGGCAAAAACAAGTTCATATTTTTTATGAGGTTACAATTTTGGAAAGTCAGACAGTTTCAATTGTTCAGAAGGTTAATTTCCTTGTGTCTTTTCATCTTTTCCTCTCTTTTTTCTCCCCCCCACCTCTTTCAGCAAGAGGCCGGGGGCCGGGGGGGGGGAGGGGGAGGAGGGGGGGCGGAGGAGGGATTAGAAAAGGCACCATTCTCTTTTTGTTTTCATAAAAAGAAAAAAGAAAAGAGAAAAAAAAAGTTCATTTTATATAAAGAAAGGACTCTTCCAAAGAAGCTTGTTACTTAGGTCCCATATAGTGTTTTATTCCTCACATGGCAGCCATATATTCAAAATAGAACTCCAGAGTAACTAGTAAATTATAGTCAATTAATTCATTTTGGATTATTTGGAAGAAGATTCGTAACAAAACTGCCTCAAAAAAAAAAAATGAAACTGCTTGTTGAGTTTATGACATTAAACACTCTCCACACCCCCCTTTTAGACTACAGCCTAAAGGCAAGCTCCCATTTTTAATCCTTTTTGACATAAGGGTGGGGTACAGAACAATAGCAGCAAAGTAAAAATCCTTAGTCTTACCTGACTAAGCTGGATCAGAGCAGTCTGCAAACGGTTTATTGTGTATTTGCTTTTGCAACTGCTGAGTAGTATTTTCTTCTACCAGTTCCTGCAGCTGTTTTTATTACTACAATACAAAAATTGATATAAGAACATATCATAAATTGTGTGCCTGGGTTGTTCCAAGAGAACAGCACATTTGACCTATTGTTCAAAATAACCTGCCAGCTTCGTTAGCTGAGGCACTTCTCAGCATAATAGTATTAGCAATGATCAATATGTTTTACCTTTAAATAGAAGAGAGGGGAGAGGGCAATACACTTCTATGAAGCAGTTCTCCAGAGCGGCATAAACTTTGTTCTGATGTAATAACTGTTGCATCTGTAAGCATTTAATAACCCTGTTTATGTGAAATTAGGGCTGAAATTGCATGAAACAACCCCTGTACCTTTACATGTTTCATCACTACTGGAAATGTAGCAAGAGCAATATTTCACTTTTTTTTTTTCTTTTCTTTTTTTTTTTTTTCCCTACTGACACAAGGAAATGTCGCATTTGTAGAGTAACAAAACACTTCTAATCTTATGATTACTTCTGCTTTCAGGTATATAACATGCATCTTTATATTTTTTCAGTGATAGTTAAGTCTTGTACAACTTTGAGTTTCATCTAGGAAGTTTTGGTCTCCTATTAATGCTGACGTTAGCCACAGGAAACAGTGAGAAGAAACCTGATCCATATCTCACATTTTGCTTTCTTCAGGTATCTTGTTGCCTAGTGAAGCTCTTACATTTTAATAGATTAAATATTTATGCACGTAGTGTGGGAGGCTGACAGAAAATACCAGATGTTAACTCTCTTCTCTGTGGAAATATTGGCCCTGAGAAACAGACTAATTACAATGGATGAAGGTAATTTTGTTTTTAGGAGATAATGCATATTCCGTTTAAAAAAAAAAAAAAAAAAAAAAAGATTTATGTTATACTATGGCACACAATTTATGAAAGTGGAAGGGGGGAGCCAGGCATCCTTTTTTTACTAAATAAACTGAGTGTGAACAGGCTGACCTTCTTAGCTGTAAATAGAAGGAAGTAAAGAACCCATTGTTGTGAAGATAGCCACAAGTATCATCTACTGTTCTTGTGGATATATATGCATATGTGATATGTGGATGAGTACAGTTTTGAATAAACCTAATATTTTTTTTTTAAATCTGTCTCTCTAAGCTAGGAATACATATGTTCTAATGCTAGTGACTAGTTGGAATGTTGTGTACTTGTCTTCATAAAGTTTAATGAAGTAAAATAATTGACGGTCTCCTATGTAAAGCTGATCTGGAATATACAAATATTTTGTGAATTTTTAGAAAAAAAAAAAAAAAAGATTTAATTTTCACATCTCAACAAGTCCTTGAGTATTATTTCAGCCACTGCAAGTGACTACGTGTCCTCATGGTTATGTACTGTGTCTCTGTTTAGGCATATTGTTTTAAGAAACACAACGCTAGAAAACGAACAGAAAATACTGTAGAAGGGACTGATCAAAGGGCAGGGCTAACAACAGTGGCTTCTTATGAAGACTGAAAAGTGGGTTTGGTAGTCCTAACAATAAAAGAAGCCATTAAGTTCTTGCTCGGAAAACTTTGTTAAGAAATCAAAATTCTTCAGTTTGTTTGTAGGACAAGAAGCAATGAACTTAATTCTAAGTGAAAGGACTTTCAACTGGACAGGGAGTGAAAAATGTACTAACTAAAAGGAGATTTAATACAAGATTAGAAAAGTGGTTTAAGTATAGTTAGTCCTACTTTATTTTCTATAATGCATCTTATTTAAGAGTATTTTCTTTTTACATTTGCTCAACTTCTCTTTCTGCTGCTTATTTCTCCCCTGAAATAATAATTCCATGTTTGCTGGAAAAGAAAAGAAAAAAAAAAAAGCAAAGAAAATAATTGTAGCTGAGGATTTTGTCTCAAAGAAGAAGACGACAACAAAAGAACAAAAAAGTCAATATACACTTTTTCAATTCTTGTGTTGTTTCTACTAGATTTTTTGGAGATTATATGTATCTTCATCATGACGTTAAAATTGTCATTAAATAGCACCATTGGCATTAAATCACAACTTTTTTTTAATGAAATATCTCATATAAAAATACTATTGTGAGTGTTCAAACTGATTAGTTGACTTTGGGCGTTCAGTTTTTTGATGTGTACTCTGAAGTGGCCATATTCTGGGGTTACCGGGTAACTAAGGTTGAGCCTCAAAAATTAAAATGTCCAGCAACAACTGTCATTTTTAATTTGGGACTTGTATTGCAGATTTGTTTACGGGTATAAAAAAGTGAAAACAGAAGGCAAGATTATGTGAGTTCTTTTCAAGGGTGTGTAATTAAAGAATATATGAACAGCTATGCCTATAAAGAAAGCAGGACTGTTTGCCTTGCCCCACCTTAGGGAGCAGGCTGATGAAAAACTGGGTGAGGGAAAGAGGAGGAAGATTTGTGGCTTTTTCTCTGTAACTTGAAGATCTTGTCCATAAGTCATGATGGAACAGTCTGTTCTTATGTAATAGTAAAGAACATAGTTGAACCTTTCCCACCTATATTAGTAAAAATATTTTGTTCTCAGATATAAAATACACTTCTCAAGCATTAGGCAATCCAAATGCAGTAATAAAATTATAATTAAAGGCAGATTGCCATGATTCAAAGATGAAGAACACTCCATTCATTAGTCAGGCATTGGGATTTGCTTGTATTCTCAGGAAGATGACTAATAAGTGAGCAAAAACTGGAAGTACATGGAAATATCACATCTAACCAATATGAGTGGAATAAATATGAATGTCTATAAATAAACATTAAAATGTATGTTATTTGTAAGGAAATCTAGATTCTTAGCTTTACTCCAGTAACTCTGTGGCATACAGTCTGAAATATATTCCTTCACTTTGATTTTCAAGAGGAAGATAACCATAACATTGGCAAGTGACAAAAAAAAAAAAAAAAAAAAAAAGCCATATGATAGCTTTGTTCAAAACTGGCAAATTATTGGTTGTTAACTTCTCTGTATCCTCTTCTTTATGCCAATTTACTTTTATAGGATAATTCAATAATTTTATCATTTATTTATTAATAATTTATCTGTACCCTTCTCTCACACCATAAACTCTGAGAATAACAAGTTAAACACCGCTGATTGTCAACTCTGTTAGGCAATGCCATTGGGCAAGGCTGTTGCTTAAGGCAGTGTAACCTGAGAATGACAGAGAAAAATATGTGGTTTGACCAGAATGGATAAGCAGAAGTTTGCATAATGCATTTTTGTCTGGAAAAATCTGGGTAGTAGCTTATAACAATGTAAACAAACCTGTAAAATACTATCAGAAGTTCCTTTTCAATTTACTTTCGGGGAATGAGATGGGATTATAAGAGAGATCCCTCGCATGGAATGAAAACCTATTGGTACATGAATCTTCAGTTTAGCAATACCAAAGATGAATTTATATAATTACAAAGTAACTGGAGTCATTGTTATAACTGCAGGTTTTAATCCTGTGGAACAAGCTGATATCTATATGTTGCAGTGCTCAGTGAGAAAGAAGGACCATATTAGTTTGTAAAACCACCCACTCCATAGGTAAATATGAGAAGCAGCTACTATTCCATCCATAATCAAGAGAAGAGTCCCCAAATGGCCCTTTTCCAACCACCCAACTATGCTGACTATTGCAACTACATTCTGGTGCTTGACTGCTTGTAGGAGTGACCAGCAGCTGCAATAAAAATGACAATTTCTGCTTCATTGTAAGCAACAAAGAGGAACAATGTGGTCTTGATTATCCATGCCCATTTGTTCTGGGCGTAGTGAGACCTGTTATTCTGTACCCACATCAGGTTTCATACCTTATTTTCCAGTTATTAGAGGTGGAAACTGTATTTCTGCCCAAGTCGAAGGAGCAATCTTTTTCTTTTGCTGTGGTTCTTCGGTTAAGCCTCATTTAAAAGATATTGCTATCAGTGCTGAAAGTTCTCTCTCTCTGCCCTTCCTCGTCTTGCACCAGAGTACAGAGGGTGGGACAGGCTTTGTTCAACTTTCTGATGTACTTATAAGAAAGCCTAACATATGTGCCTGCTTTATAGATTGAATAGCAGAGAGCCTGAGCATCTGTGAAACAGTCGTGTAGCAAGAAACATGCAAGAATCTTACTCTGACAGGCCCTCTACACTAAGTTATTAAAACAATATTTGCTTTATGTAATTTATATACACTTCTGCTAGTGCAGCCAACTTTTTTGTTTGTTTGTTTTTCTTTATTTTATGAGTTTACTCATAGCAGTTTACTGCTACTTTCTTAAAAATGAATGGGTAAAATTAGAGGTATTACAGACAACACAGGGGTGGGGCTGTTCCTCAGATTTCTGCTCCTCGAAAATCACAGATTTCAGAAATTACTGCGAACGTCACTTCTCAAATTCACTTTCTCGATGAAAATCACAACATTCTATATTTTGACATATATGAGTGTCATGCAATGAAACACATGAGAAATACAATAAATATCATTTCTTTTCTGTCTTCTTTTTCTGCCATATCCTACTGCTTTTTATTGCACAGAGAAATTAATCTGGATGGGGTTTATTATGATCAAATACTAAGATACCAAACTATTTCACTCTGTACATTATTGATTTAAATATTGCATTTTCAGAGAGAAGGAGAGATATCATATATTCCTGGTTGACTTTTCCACCCCTTTGCATCATCCTTTCTCTGATGTCAGGATCACCTCTCAGTAGGATAAGATGTGTCTTGTGCTCCAGCAGTTCTAAGATGTATAACACACTTTCATAACTTGCAATTTAAATGAATGGCATATTTGATGATTTACAAGGACTCAGAGTCTTGGTCTGGATTGACTCTGAATGTCACCTGAAGCAAAGGAGAACTCCCTCTGACTTTGAAAGTACAGGGTTACTTTAGCTGTTTCCCTGTATCTCATGTGATACAGGACACAACATCGATAGCACGATTAGAATTATAATAAAAAGATTCATTAGAAATTGCTCTGCAGGGAACCTCTGGAGAAGCGAGCCTATACATCCATGAGATGGCTTTTACTTTTTAATGTCCTAAGAATTTCTATTGTATTTTATTTATACTTATTTTAATTTGAAATGAGTTTAATTAATTAATGCTGTCAATGTAGTTAATCTGCGTAACACATCCTGAACTGCAGACTGAATATTGAGACATGATATTAAAACTAGTTCAAGATGTAAAAGAAAAGCACCACTAACCACTGGAGTAAAAATGACTGTTTCAGAATATGTGATTTTTTTTTTTCTTTTCCTGTTTTGCATTTGTGTTTGTTGCTTGGACTTCTTTTTTTTTTTTTTTTTTTTTTTTTACACTTTTGTTTAGATCAGCACTCATATTCTGAAGAAAGTATCCCACTTTCATCACTATCCTGGTTCTGGAAGAAGAAGAGGAATTTTGCATCTCCTGCTGCTAAAAGTCAAAGCAGAACAGGTAATTTGATCATCTTTAATCTGCATATATTCATGCACACACCAAATGGTTAGAAAATTATTAAAAGGAATGTGCCATCATTATAATGAAGGTGTTGGGTTATGTTAATTATCTGCTATTTTTTTTTACGTAATTAGAAGCATAGCCTGAGAAAAAGATGACAAATTGTCACAGAATTACAGAATTACAGAATAGTTTGGGTTGGAAAGGACCTTAAAGATCATCTAATTTCAGTCACCCTGCCATGGGCAGGGACACTTTCCAGTAGACTGGATTGCCCAAAACCCCATGCAGCCTGGCCTTGAACACCTCCACGGATGGGTCATCCACAGCTTCTCTGGGCAACCTGTTTCAGTAGTACCTCACCACCCTCTGAGTGAAGAATTTCCTCCTAACCCCTACTCTAAATCTACCCTCTTTCATTTTAAAATCATAACCTCTAGTCCTAGCACTACACACTTTGATGAAGAGTCCCTCCCCAGCTTTCCTGTAGGCCCCCTTTAGGTATTGGAAAGCCACTATAAGGTCTAGCCAGAGCCTTCTCTTCTTTAGGCTGAGCAACCCCAGCAACCCCAGCTCCCTCAGCCTGTCTTCATAGGAGAGGTGTTCCAGCCCCTTGATCATCCTTGTCGCCCTCCTCTGGACTCATTCAAATAGGTCCATGTCCTTCTTATATTGAGGGCTCCAGAGCTCAACACAGTGCTCCAGGTGTGGCCTCATCAGGGCCAAGTACAGGGGGACAATCACCTACCTCCCTTGGTCCTGCTGGCCACAGTATTTCTGATACAAGCTAGGATGCTGCTGGCCTTCTTGTCCACCTGAGCACACTGCTGACTCATATTCAGATGGCTATCCACCAATATCCCCAGATCCCTTTCTGACTGGCAGCTTTCCAGCCACTCTTCCCCCAGCCTGTAGCATTGCCTGGGGTTGTTGCATCCAAAGGGCAGAACCTGGCACTCAGCCTTGTTTAGCCTGTCCTATTTGGTTGATATTCTGAATAACTCCCTTCAGCAGATTTGATTTAAAGACCATTTGCTCTAATTGCAGATACAGAGCAGGACTGGATAGGATAGGATAGGATAGGATAGGATAGGATAGGATAGGATAGGATAGGATAGGATAGGATAGGATAGCGTAGCGTAGCGTAGCATAGCATAGCATAGCATAGCATAGCATAGCATAGCATAGCATAGCATAGCATAGCATGGCATAGCATGGCATGGCATGACATAGCATAGCATAGCATAGCATACCATAGCAAGATAGAACAGAACAGAATAGAATAGAATGGAATAGAATAGTTTGGTTAGAAGAGACCTTCAAAGATCATCAAGTCCAATTGCCTGATTGTTTTAAGGCTAATGAAAAGTTAAAGCTTATAAATGAGGACATTATGCAAATGCTTCTTGAACACTGGCATGCATGGTTCATCAACCACCTTGGTAGAAACCATGTTCCAGTGTTTGACCACCCTCACAGTAAAGGAATGTTTCCTAGTATCTAATCTGAACCTCCCTGGCACAGCTTTCTGCTATTTCTGCAAGTCCTGTCATCAGTTACTTGGGAGCAGAAAATGGCACATCCATCTCCACTTTCCCTCCTTAGGAAGTTACAGACAGCCATGATGTCACCTCTCAGCTTTCTCTTATTGAGACTGGACAAGCCAAGTGTCCTCAGCTTCTCCTCACAGGACATGTCTTCCAGCCCTTTTACCAGCTTTGTTGACACCTTCCCCACCCCACCCCCACCACCCCCAACCCCCCAAGATTCTTTCAAGTACCCTAACATCTTATTTATATTGTGGAGACCAGTATACATACAGCTGAAAACACCATGTTAGACCAGATTGGAAATCTTTAATAAGCCACAAAAATTGGATAGAAGGTTGGGATCTCTTGCCTCTTAGAGTGGAGGCAGTGTGACTGTGTGACTGAGCTAACAGTATGTATCTGATATTTGAAACATTACTGACACAGTACTTTTTTTTTTTTAAGGAAAAAAAAAAAAAAAAGCAAATCTATTCTGTCCTAACTGAACTCCAAGGGTTCAGGCGAATTCTCAACCAAAATTCTTTTATATATATATATATATATATATATATATATTTCAACGTGTGAGTGAGAGGGAAAGAAAAAAATAATAATAATAATAATAAAAGAATGTTACTATAACTCTGACATACCAATTGTTAATTTCAGACATGACCTTATACTGACACTAGCTGGCATATAGCCATTGCAATAGACCATCTTTGAGACTAGAAGTCTAACAGCGTAACTCATTACTGTTTTTCTTTCTAATGTTTTACCAAATACTACAACAGTCTTTGGTCCAATTGGTTTTGTGTGCCAGCCCAACCTTTGTGTGTTATGGCCAGAAAATAGTGTCAGCAGTTACTGTGCAGCTTGCTTGGAAAATTATAACACTGGATGAAATAGTATGTGTTTTGGTGACTAAGTCTGTGTTCTTAAAAGCTCAACTTGCAGCAACTAGCCAGCCTAGGTGGGTCCCTAGGGAGTTTTGGAACAGAACAAGAATATACCTGCCACCTATATGAACATTAGTAATAACATTGCAATAGCTTGACAACTGTAAATAACACACTTGTTAAACACATAGCTCCACCTTCCCCTGTGGTTGGTTTGAGAACTAACAATTCAGTCACTTCAGCTGCAGAAAAGTGACTGATCTATAAGGTTGAGATTAGTTTAAAGAGAAAGATATTATACTTCTGTCTATAATCTATACTACTGTTTCAAAAACAAAACAGAAATTTTCATAGGGCTTGCCATTTAGCAAATCTGTGAAACCAAATCTGAATATGTACTAGTAAAGAAACGATAAAGAAACACTTTTCATTTCCTTTCCCAAAGATGTAAGTCAGAAACACTGAGGGTTTTTTTAGGTCTTGAACTGACACTGCAGTCAACAGATGTAACCAATTCAAAATATGATCCTCTTTGCTTCATGGTTAGCAAATTTCATAATTTAAGAAGTATTAGATATAAGCTTTGTAAAATTCAAAAAGGTTTGCTACATAGATACCTCAGATATGAGATGCCAAGACAGAGCTAAGTTAATTCTTTAGGAAATATAAATTAAAACACTAATGATCCAAAATCAGGCACTAGAGAAACATATTTTGCTACTTCTTTACTGGCATTTTTTTTTTCTGTTAAAACATTAAAACAAATAAAATCACAGTACACTTTTGGAACAGTGATTCTTGTTATTCTGACTACTTCTCATATCTGATTCAGAATGAAACCAGGAAGAAAAACTGTGAAACTAGAACTGAATCTCCTGACAAAATTTTCACCAGAAATTTTCCAAGGAGAGTATCTGTTTATCAATATCAGAACTTTGCGTGGGGATAGTTGGACATTATCCCACTGTTTTGACATATTTATTATGTCACAAACATAACAGAGTTCAAAGCAGACACAGAATAAAAATTATCAGCACCAAAAACATAACTATTCCAAAATGCCCATTATTCAAGACAAATAAGGCAAGCATTTATGTTTTTGTTCTGTTGAAGATTAGGAAGTTGAACCTCAGGTTATGTTTCATTAGATTAGCATACGCCTACCAACACTTAGCCCCATGGCACCCCTCTCTGTTTTGCTTCTCATGTTAAAAGTTTTAATGCTGTGCTGCTTATACATGAACCTTTAACCAGTTTCATTACTATGATGCAGCATATCGTAGTAATATTCAAATTTTCTGAAGTAGGTTTCAATAACATAATACATGCATAGGCCTGAGGCATATTCTCATCACTGTTGCTCAGATTTCTGTATTATGGGGCAACCAAGTCACCTGAGGATTGGCTTGCCAGTACTTTTTGTGTATTGCTTACTATCATAAATAAATAAATACATAAATAAATAAATAAACAATAATAATAATTAAATAACCACATGAGGATAACCTGTGTACATTTTGCCTCAAATTAAGCTACTCTTACCTCAAGGAAACTGCAGACCTCCCTAGCTTTATACACATTATCTAACCACGAAGCCTCTATGCTTTTAAATCAAAACTTATTTTAGTGATTCTGTTGGGATGAAGCATTTCTAGGCATGAAGCTCCCATTTCACAACGTCTGATCATGTGAACTATTCACTTCTATCAAGATCCTGAGCATAACATCCTTTGGAGTGGGTTGCTTTGGTATGCCTCTAATTATACTAGAAGTGGTCATTCATTTCCTCCTGACTTTTTCTGTCTGTAAGTTAGTAAGTCAAATGTAAAGATTGGATTTCTATATACCTTTTTTTTTTCTTGAACTCTGTAAATATATTGCACAATTAAATAGACAATGGAAGGATCTCAGAGAATGACTTTTTTTTTTTTTTTTCAAGCTAAATGTTCCTGAAGAGAATGGAAAAAAAATCCTGAAAATTGAAGCAGATAGTGACACAAAGATACATTCATAAATATTCAAGTCAGTGGTGATAGCATTTTTCTCAATAGATAACAGTATACCTTGAGATAATATGGACAATTAAAATCATATTAACAATTGCATCCAGACTTTTTGACTACCCTCTACTAAATTCTTAGTTTTTATATTTATTGTACAAGGAAAATAAAAGAAAGCATATTAAATGATTAATTTTAATAGATATCAGTCTTTTCTGGATGATGCCTTGCCCTTCAAAGTACCATTTCTATCTTCCGTCAGACCATAGCCGCAAGTGGTTGGATACAGTCAGAGTAAATAAGTCTCCGTTTATGTTACACTGCAGTAGGACAGTGATTTGATGGCAAACATCCCCAAAACAGGCCAAAAAGAGATTTTCATCTTCCAGATTTGAAATAAAGAGGATTCATGTGCATGTGTGCATTTGCTAGGTTGTACTTTTGGTAGAATGAAAGGACTGTTTTTTCTCTTGCTTTCATTTGAACTGATTACTATTATCTTAGAATTTCTCCAAAACATACTTTTGAGTGTTAAATCCACATTCTTTCTTCAATATCTATGAGTTGTTGAATGGTTGCACTTAAAAAAAAAAAAAAAAAAAAAAAAAAAAAAAAAAAAAGCTTAATATTGGTCAATCAATATGAAATTAAATCCTGTACCAAAGCTGTACTGATGCCTGGAATACCATATTAAAAACACAATTCCAATTCCTCTACTTTAACAAAAATAATCACAAACAACTTGCTTGTCATTAAGTTTTCTTTTTCTTTTGGTAGAATATTCCTGTAACCATAATCACAGCACTTATGCCTGTCAACTAATACTATTAAGGATGCAAAGCATAAGGCATATTTCATGATTACAAAGAAAAGTAGTGCCAGACCATTTGCCTTTATTCTGAGACCTTCTGAAGCATTCTCTTTGTATAATGACACACATTATGGCACATCTACTTTGTCTTTTTTCTTACCTATTTTCAGGAGGGACTTGTTATGAGAAAAGAGGAAACCAAGAGTTAAGTGCAATGGCATTTTTAAAGTTTTACTTTGCTTTGATCACTTAAAAATGCACATTCTGGTATGCAAATACTTTTGCAACACCATGAAAATGTGTATTTTTATGCAATAAAATAATAATAATTTAATAGTGGTAAAACAGTATCATGTTTTTCCATGCTGGTATGCCTTGATATCTCTATTATTTTAGGAACAAACATCTCTGACACTGTAAACATGAGATAAAAGCTATGAGACTTCCAGGTTATACCCCCCAAAATAAGTAGTCCTCTTCAACTTTGTTTTTCCTCTCTAAGCAGTATTATGAAGATGCTTCTCCTTCTGTCTTGTCTGTCTTTCAGAATTGCTACGAGCCACTTCTATAAAAAGAAAATATCCCCTTGTCACAAAGCAGTCTATGCTCATGAATGCTTAAAAAGAAGGTCAATGTAGCAAAAAAGGTAGTCAAGTAGAGATACATGTGGGATGTCATAAAGTTGCAATATAGACCTCAGAATTTATAGGGATAACTCCTAAATGTTATTTTTTATTGCAGTCTGCATGAAAGAACACACAAGTAGAAGGTGAAAGGGAACATGCAGCTGCAACTATATCTGAAGTACACTGTGATTTCTTAAGCATAAAGTACCACTGGGGAGTGGCCAAGCTATAAATCAAGAGTGCAAAGACTAACAGTTGCTATTTTAAAATATGCTTTTTAGTTGAGTGAGAGAGAGAACAAATCAAAGAAACAAGCTGTCTGTCCTTCCCTGGCATCAGTTTTGAAGTATAAAATAAGATTTCATCTAAATCAAGCAGACATATTTCTCAACATGGCCTGGGATCTAGGTCCCTCAACAGTTCAAGTGGGGATATGATGTAGCCACAGACAGTTGTTCCCTTTCCTTCCTGCAATAGCTGGTTGTGCAACAAAGATGGTTATCTCCCTCTTTGTATAAAGCTCATACTTGTCTGGTGCAGAAGTGGGAAGCACGCTCAGCTTAGATGCGACCTTGCAGAATCACTGTGAAATACAGCAGCCCCGTCGCTAGGGCAGCAGTAGATACTACAGCTTCATGGGGAGCTAGGTTTATTTCCAACTTGCAGAGATAATGAGAGATAATGGCTAGTAAATCTTCTGTCTCTCCCTTGAATCTTTGCAAGTGATGACCTAGAATTGTAAGTCTCTCTGTATTTCATCCCCAAAGAAGGTGGCTAATTCTCTGATTTTTTATTTATTTTTTTCTTCAGTTTTAGTGAATTCTCATGGCTTTCAAAGAACATCTGCAATTATCCTCCCTGTTCACTGAAAGCTAAGTGACCAGAGTTTCCTCATCCTCCAACATTTGTTTATTCTTTAACTCCAGCTGAATTTATAAGCTTGGCATCATGAGTCTTTACTTGATCCCTCAAGCGTAGAGGAGATAGGCTTTAACCTTTTAATGTTCTGCCACTGAGGAATTCTATTCTCTAACACGCATCCAAAACAAAATAGTAAAAAAATAATAGTAATAATAATAAATTAACCTCCTGACTTCTGTGCTGTCTGTCTCTGGAAGGTAGCAAGCTGACTTTAAAAAGACTTCTGTTTCCAGGACCTAGAAATTTACAGCTTCATAGTCTTGATTCCTGCAGAAGAAAAACTAGTAGAAGCTACAAGACTGAAATAAAAGGTGGATAGATAGATAAAGGATGCAAAGCAAATCAGTATGCATAGCTCAAATTAAATATGTGCTTGTACCTTTTCTATTGGTTTTGTTCCAACTTTTTAATATGAAATTGGGAAATATAGAGTAACACTTTTCTAATAATGCCTCTGTTTACATGCATTTGTTTTCCACACAGACATCAAAAGCTGCACATTTACTCATCAGTGTGCTGATTATGAATGTGAGGACATCCTCTGTTTCTCATCAAACGTTTAGCAGTGGTATATGCAACAAGACAACAACCAACTAACACTTAGGAGAGTGATAAGAGTATTGTGTGCTAAATTTCCACAGAAGGAAGACATACACAAAGTTCTTGTACTGTGAGAGGAACTAAAATGATGCCCTTCTAAAGCACCAAAACAATCTTGGACAGGGAACCAGTATAATAAGAGATTTAAGGCTGAAAAGAAATGTCATATTGAGATCCACTTTTGGGAGTGACAGTGATGTAAAAGTTAACTTTTTTAACAGGAAACAAATTTATTCAGGTTGTACATACCCTAAAGAACCTGTTTGCCCACATTTCTGAAATCACATCTTAAGCAATGATAGGCAGAAATAGATAATCTATCAGGGAAGGAAGAAATGGTAAGATGTAGTTTTGTAGGATGATTCAATCCCCCAACCCAAGTTCCAAAGCTATGTCTAAAATGCTACAAAGAAATGAATGGAAGTTGCATAAAACTCCAGACTACTTCCAACATTGTATTATCAGTTACTATGTGCACCCTTACTATACAGATGAAGCAGATATTTTCTCACAATTTTCAAATTTCCTGCTCTGTGAAAGCAAGCTTGGACATTTCTTTGCAAAAGTCTTTGGCAGAATTCTCTGCTTACAAAGGGAAGATTGGAATAAAGTCCGTTATCAGAAAAACTATCTGGTTTTGTATGTAGTTTGGATGGTGAGGTTCTTTTCAAGTAAAAAAATAAAATAAAATAAAATCTAATGAAGATTTTACAGTCTTAAAAAATAAATAATTACTTAATATTTGTACTAGACAACTCCTTGAATTATGGAAGCACGTGCATTTAGACTGAGTTCTGATCATGAGATTAACTGTCCTGTGTACTAGTTTCATTGAATTGCAGACTAGTTAACCTGGTCATAAAGTAAGGATTTTTATCCCGTCAAAATAGGCAGCATCCTTACTGCAAGAATGAAGCAAAGAGAATCAAAACTCTTTAAATGCAGTCCTTTCCTTCTAAATCACTGTTATTTGAGGTACAGAGATGATACTGAAGATGAATATAAATAAAACTATTTATAGTGTAATTATTATTATTATTATTAACAAGGAGAGTGAAAAATTTGTGTTAGTATCCTTACCACAGTAAGAATCAAGCAGGTGACATTTCTCACTTTACAGAAACAACTCTCTTAACACTAAATGCTGTATTCAAAAACTGTTCTCACCTTTAATCTGATCTTTAAACTTATTTATAAGTATTTCTCTGGTGTTTCCATTAGTGTTTTCTACAGTGGTTCTGTTTGTGTGGGAGAGAGTGCTTCTTTCTCTTTCTCATACCCAGTACGTAAGGTTAATTGCTTATTACCTTTATCTTGCATAAAAACCAATGCTATCATTCCAGTGTCAATAATTTGTTATTTTTAATCATTATTCATCTCCCAACCTAGTGTCACCTACATTTCAGATTTCTTGAAAGCTGTCCTGGTTTTGGCTGGAATAGACAATTTTCTTCATAGTATCTGGTATGGTTTTTGGATTTGTGACCAAAACAGTGTTGATAATGCACAGATGTTTTAGTTGTTACTGAGCAGTGATTACACGGGGTCAAATTCTTCTCTATTTCTCACACTGCCACCCCAGTAAGGGGGCTGAGATTCCACAAGAAGCTGGGGGGTGGACACAGCCAGGACAGCTGACCCAAACAGACTAAAAGAATATTCCATATCATATGATGTTTTGCTTAGCAGTAAAAGCTGAATGAAGCAGCAAGGGGATGTTTGGAGTTATGGCATCTGTCTTCTCAAATAACCATCATGTGTGATGGAGCCCTTCTTTTCTGGAAATGGTAAAATATCTGCCTGCCTAGGGGAAGTTAGGAATTATTTTGCTCTTTTTGCTTTGCCTGCATGCACAACTTCGCTTTGCCTATTACATTGTCTTTATCTCCATCCACAAGTTTTCTAACTTTTGCCCTTTTGAATCTCTCTCCATTCATCGGGGAAGGGGGGGGGGGGGGGGGGGGGGGGGGGGGCGCAAGGTGGCGGGGCAGGGAGAGGAAGAATGTATCTTTATGGTGCTCAGCTGCCTACTGTGCTTAATCTACATCACGAAAGAGTAACTGTATAGGAACATATTCATGTGCTGTTTCTTTGCCTAGTGCTCCTGAGCAAAATGACTGAACAAACATAAAAAAATGTTGCTGACTGGTGATTGTGAGAGGAAGGATGAGTGAAATAAGTCAGATATTTGTTATACCATGATTATTCTCATTACGTATTAACTGTAACATTATACAGTTATCTTGAGTTGTTGGTGGCCCAAAATCATCAGAAAAAGTAATCACTACCAGAATACAACAGAACCTTTTTTTATTGTTTATTATTGAGGAAAATCATCCTATATGGTTCTCTAGAAGTGTGAAGCTAATTAAAGAGAGAAAGTAGCAGTGAGGCAAGAGATTTACTGCTGAATGTAGTCTGTCTAGGAAAGATCATGAAGTCTTGCAATATGATCCTGAGACAAAAGTGTCACTAAGAAATCTGGTCAGCAGTTATAAACTGTGTTCCTGTCTAAAAAAAAAAAAAAAAAAAAAAAAAAAAAAAGTCTTCACTTTTACCAGACATAAAGAATAAAAAAGGATAAATTACAGAAAAAGGGTACAAAGACAACAACTACCTATTTACTCTGTTAAAGCATTAAAACCAAAAATTAATATTTGAGTCCATTAGTATTTGAGCTTGCCTTGCTGACCAGAAGTGAATCTGAGTTTAAGCTACACAGTCTGTGTGCTGTATTGAGTTGCAGTCATTACAGAATACACTGAGTCATGAGGTTAAAATCACAATCTGGGAGCCTCTTTGAAAGGTGTAGTAGTGACTGATATTTTTAACAATTGCTCCTGTGTGCTGTGTTTCAGTGCTGTATAGTCATCCACAATAGATAAATTCCATTCTGAACAGAAAAGCACCCAGTCAAGAAGGTAATTCAGTTCCTTTTGAATTTGCCTATGGGAAAGTAATTTATCAACACTTTGAAGAGTTCTTTATGAGAGAACAGAATATTGAGCTGTGTTGTGAGTGTTATTACCCATTCTAGCTGAGAAGATCAGGTGAGGACCCTTCATCTGGAGAAGGCACAATCCCTGCTCAAGCTGCATTTCTCAGTCTGCAATATGAAAACATTTTGTACGCTTCATAAGATATATGCAACTTCAACCAGTCAATGTTATTTTCAGTATTTGCTTTGCCGACATCATAATACGTAATGACCTCTGTTACTTCTGGAAGAGTAACCTGAAGGCTTCCTCAGTGTGCATAAACCAAGTTTTTAAAGACTTTAAGCTTTTTAATGCCATGTTCACAAGCAGCAAGAAAATGACAATGTTGAGATCCATAGCTATATAGCAGGATACTCTGTAATGAAATGAGTTCGGATGAACTTATATCCACCTATATTTTCATTTCTGCATACGTGTTCTGAGTGTTTCCTGAAAAGTTTATCTTTCATACTTCGGATTCAGAATCAGTTACTTATTTTCTTCCTAACATAAGTGTTTATGTGTAGATGTTCCGTACACCATGAAGAGATGGAGGAAAAAAAAAAAAAAAAAAAAAAGCCTGACAAAACGAAATACGTTGAAACACAAATTGAAACACATTTATGGATACACATTGCAAACAGATCATAACAAGAAATCAGACATCTTATAGAGATCCAGAAACAAAAGTCAGCCAATAGTTATGCATGGAAGAAAGTCTTTGTGATGTTCTGCCTGGGTGGAAGTTGCATGAGACTAGGGTAGGTTTTATTCAGTATAGAAGATGGTGAATTCTGGAACCTTCATTTCAAGGAGCTTGATATATTTGTCACTTTAGCCTTTAACAGCTAAATCTGACAGTCAAACCAAAATTAAGTCACCAAATTGAGCTAGATTTCAAATGAGACAGAAAGACAAAACCTAAAACTATATGTTTGCTCTGATCCACTTCCAAAAAACTCACCCAGGTTCACTGCTAAACCAACTGACACTATAATATTTTTATCCTAAACTCAATTTGGAGTGTGATCTTACAAAACTGTTATTGTTTTGTGATATCAGCTCTTCAGCCTCTTAGCTGAATACCTCCTCCTAGTGTTTTATTGCCAACAATCACTTCACTTGTTTTTCCAGATGCATGGGTACGAACAGTTACCCCTTCATGCTCTTTTGCTCCTGAAGATTCAGTAAGAAGTGATCCTGAACCTAAACCACAGACCACCATTCACTCATCTGTTCCTCTACCGGGCAGTGTTATGGATTTTTCAGGGGAGATACAAGAACATCCTTCATGTGTCATTAAAAGTGTAATGCTTGAAGAGACACCTGAGCAGGGTGAGCAGCAGTTTTATAATTTTTATAATTTGATATGCACGTTCTATATTAACAGAATTCGCAGAACAGAAGCTTATATATATATATATTTAATGATCTATATAAAATATAGTGATGTGATTAATGAGTTTAAGAATAACTTGAGCTAAGGGTACTCTTCTTCTCCACACATTTATACAGCTACATATTTACAATCATCAAAACCGGGCTTTGGAAAACAAGACTTTAATGCTTGTATGGGAATAGCACCTGGTGATTCCACCTCGAAGCTGAATAAACTATATTTTAAAACAGTACATTCTGTAACAATATGCCCAATAAAAATAAAGTGAAGAGATTTATTTGATTGTAAAAAATAAAAATAAAAAATAACTGAATGAGAGGTGAATGAATATTGCTTTAGGAACTCAGAAAATGTAGCTCTACATCTAAATTTCACCATTGGCCAAAAATCCTTACTTTCTGATAACTCTTTCACCCTCTTTAAATAGTCAGAAGACTCCTTTCAGATCCTATTCTCATTTTTACACCAGAACACTTGGAGATGATGCTCATGCTGTGTTTTCTGATGTTTTTTGGTTTTTTTTTTTGGTTTGGTTTTCTCTCAGAAGGAGCTTTGCATGCATGTACTCACTATAGTACTTACTAACAAGTCTGGGTTATGTATATCTCCTCCAATAATGTGCTTTCACACACACATAGAATCGCAGAATGGTCGAGGTTGGAAGGGACCTCTGAAGATCACCTAGTCCACCCCCCCACCCCCCCACCCCTCCACCCCCCCAACCCCCCCCGCCGAGCAGGATCACCCAGAGCACATTGTGCAGGGTGGCATCCAGGCAGGTTTTTAATATCTCCAGAGAAGGAGACTCCACAACCTCTCTGGGCAACCTGTGCCAGTGCTCTGTTACACTCACAGTAAAGAAGTGCTCCCTCATATTCAGCTGGAATTTTCTGTGCTTCAGTTTGTTTCCATTACCTCTTGTCCTGCCTCTGGGCACAACTGAAAAGACCACATCATCCTCTTGGCACCCTCCCCTCAGATATTTGTATACATTAATACTTAATTTCAATGATATTGGGAAAAATCCAATATTTTATTTTTTGACAGAAGCTCAGAACCAAGTCTGGAGGGCACACTTAATTTCAGTCTATTTCTATTTTCTGGATCAGATACAAATATTCAGATCTCAAACATATATTACACTCTTGTTCTTTTTGTAGTTCTCTTAATGATTTCCTGATCTCCAAATGTTTGTTATCAATTTTATTCATTCAAAATTCTGTTGGTCCCAACAGAATAAGCACATACCATATTTGAATCCAATTATTTAATCAAGAGAATTAGAGAATTGCAATGATTCAATGATTTTTATTGATTTTAAATTTGTTTTTTTACAGATGGGGAGAGAAAATTTTGGCTGCACAAAATTGGAATGAGTATAAACAAGTGGTCACTGCTGAATTCCCTGATTGGATGGGGTGAAAACAGAGCTCTAGAAAAAGGTATATTTGTATAGTAAATATTATTCTTATTTTCTTGATCACATACTACATTACATAAATGTAGAGGGTACTTTTTTTTGATGTGTGTGTGTTTTTGGGGGGATTTTTTGTTCTTGTTTTTTTTTCTTTCTTTTATGTGAGCTTAGATTTCTGAATCCAACAAAATAGCTTGGATTTATGCAAGTCACCATTTTAAGTAATCAGAACCCAATCTCTTTTCACCTTACACATCTTTCAGTTAATTATTATATTTAAATAAGGATTATGGTGCTCAAAATAATTTCCTAATAAAAAGTTAATTATTGTGTTAAGCCAGTCAGAACTGTCTGAGATCTGGAAAATAAAAAAAAAAAAAAAAAAAAAAAAGCTTGTTTTTTTTTTTATCATACTGTGATATAAAATGGGTCTTTCAAAATAACTTGTAAAAGGTAGTTGTGAATGAGGCTTTAAAGTGTCCTATTCTTAGCTGTGATAAAAGTTAGTTTTATTAAGAGGTAGCACTTTTCTGCATAAATTTTTTATCTAAGTTTTCATTTCTGGCTTTGGTATAAGTAGTTAGCATCAGACTACTCATGGGCAAGTAATTGTCAGACAATATAACTATATGTAATGGTGTCCACAAGTCAAAGCTGACATGTCAGAGTTGCTAAAACTCCTTTCCCAAGGATCTGTTTCCTTTGCTATCAGACAAAAAGGTAAGTTTTAAGATGATACTTGCTGTTCTATACAAAAATTTTAGTATATAATATGTAGATCTGTATTTGCTGTGCATTTTAGTTCTAGCTGTTAGATAAAATGTCCAGTTCCTTACTTCCAGTCAATAAAGTCATTTTTGCTATAAAACAGATCATCAAAATACATCTGGAACATGTTCTGATGCTGACCACAAACTGACACAGCTTGAAGAATGCAGAACCAAAGAAGTGCCATATATTCCGTACAAATTAGCTACATTCTATATCATCAAGGTAAAAAGCAAAACAAAGCACATATGTATATACATATATGTATACACTTATATATATATAAATAAATAAAAAACAGTGTGAATGAATAATTTACCATCTTAGGTAATGTCCTGGTTTCAGCTAGGATAGAGTTAATTTTCCTTCTAGTAGCTGGTAGGGTGCTATGTTTTGGATTAGGATGAGAAGAGTGTTGATAACACATTGATGTCTTAATTGTTGCAGAGCAACACTCACTTTACCAGGTAAAACTGCCCC
This sequence comes from Cygnus olor, assembly GCF_009769625.2. Classification (NCBI taxonomy): domain Eukaryota; kingdom Metazoa; phylum Chordata; class Aves; order Anseriformes; family Anatidae; genus Cygnus; species Cygnus olor. Next base: position 38,157,606 of record NC_049198.1, read on the forward strand.
CGACTGGGAACTACTACTACTAATAATGTGTACGAAACCAGTGATGTACAATGCAATTGCTCACTACCCGCTGACCGATGCCCAGCCTATCCATGAGCAGCCGGCCCCCCACCCTGGCTAGCCACCCCTATCTATTGTTTAGCATGATGTCAGATGGTATGGAATACCCCTTTGGCCAGTTTGGGTCAGCTGTCCTGGGTCTGTCCCCTCCCAGCTCCTGCTGCACCCCCAGCCTGCCCACTGGCAGGACAGAGTGAGAAGCTGAAAAGTCCTTGGCTTAGTTTAAGCACTGCTCTGCAACAATTAAAACATCAGTGTGTTATCAACACTCTTCTCATCCTAATCCAAAACATAGCACCCTACCAGCTACTAGAAGGAAAATTAACTCTATCCTAGCTGAAACCAGGACTTATATAATCAGATACCGAGTTGCTTAAATTTCCGTGTTTCTGGTAGGTGTCTAAAAGTTCAAAACAAAACAACACACTTGTAACTGGAGGTTTGAGAAAACCCATGTCTTCTCATATGTTTCTCATTGATCTTCGATTGCTAAAAGTGGCTTTTGACTTGCTGTGTGAAGTTTTGTTGCAATTTCAGCATTACTGGTACCATTAGTAGAACACTCACTAGCCTGGTAAGGCACGCTGATTGTTATCCATTATTGGTTTTTCATGTTGGCTACAATTAAGTAGCAGAGAAGTCCAAGGGCAATCAAAGAGGACTTCAGGGCCTTGGGCTGAGTGGTTAAAGGATCAGAGGCAAAGGTTGTGTTTTCTTCTTTTCTTCCAGTAACTGTGAAAAATATTGAACAGGTAGATCCAGAGCCTGATGAATACATATATCTAAGGTGGAAGCCACTGGCAGTATTTTAGGTTTCTCAATCATGGGATGGTCTACACAATGCCAGGCCTATTGGTGCCTGCTGGGGAGCATCTTTCTCAGAAGGGAAAAAGGGTATTTGCAAAGAAGTTAACAGGGCTGATCAATAGAGATTTAAACTAGATTTGAAGAGAGAAAGAGGTAAAAACTTGGGCTTGCCAGTGATAAGCTATGGAAGGCATGCCAAAATTTGATGGACTGCATACTAGTAAGATCCTTCAGTCTGCTCCGCTAGGTGTTAGGTACAATGAAGAACAGTTTAATGTTTCTACACCAATGCACACAGCATGAGGAACAAGCAAGAGGAGCTAGAAGCCTTAGCTCAGTACCAGATATACAACATCATTGGCATGAGCAAAATGTGATGGGAACAGTCCTGTGACTGGCATGTTACAATGGGTGGTTATAAGCTCTTCAGAAGGGTTAGGAAAGGCAGGCAAGGTGGAGAAGAGGGGTGTCACTGCATGTAATGGAGGGTCTGTATCTATACAGAGCTTGCAGCTGATGATGACACAATTGAGAACTTTTGGGTAATAATTAAGAGACAAGCAAATAATGCAGACATTGTGGGACCCTGCTATAAGGCAACTACTGAGGACAAAAACACCAAGGGATTATTCTTTAAAGAACTCTAGATCAGCCACCCTTGTCCTTATGGATGAATTCAACTTGCTATATGTTAACTGGGAATACCACACAGCTAATACAAATGGGTCCATGAGATTCCTAAAACACCTTGATGATAACTTCTTGGTACAGGTACTAACGGAGCCGACTAGGAAAGGTGCTCTCCTAGATTTGTTTCTTGTAAACAGAGCAGATCTTGTGGCTGAAGTGGTGATTGGTAGCTGTCTTGGCCATAGTGACCATGAAGTAGTTGAATTTAAAATCTTTGGTGACAGGAGGAAAACTGCCACCAAAATTTCAGTACTTGATATGGGGAGAGCAGACTTCATGCTGCTCAATGAACTAGTTAGTAAGGTCCCCTGTGAAACTCTTTTTGAAGTTGTTAGTGCTGATGACTCTTTAAGAACCACCTTGTAAGAGTACAGGAACAGGCAACTCCAAAATGTTGGAAATCAAGCAGGTGGGGCTGAAGATTGGCTTTGTTTACCAGGGATCTTCTAGAGTTTAGTCAGAAAAAGAAAGTGTATGGCCACTGGAAGTGAGGTTGGGCAAGATGTAAGGACTTGTGAAATGCTGTTAGCTATTCACATTGTAGGGAGAAAATCCATGTGGCCAAAACTCAATTAGAGTTGAAGATGACCAGTACTGTGGGGGAAAATAAAAAGGACCTTTTAAATGATGTTAACATCAAAAGGGGAGCCAGAGATAATGTTGGTTCAATACTTGATGAGGATGGTCAGCTCACAAATGGAGATATACACAAAGCAGAGATGTTTAATGACTTCTCTGCCTTTGTTTTCAACACTGAAGATGGTCCCTGGGAGCCCCAGAGCCCTGACTTAGAGAACTGTGACTACAGTAACGATAAACTCTCAGCCAACTCCAAACATGTGGGATTTGCAGCTCCAGTTGGATGCATAAATCTATGGAGCCTGATGAGATTCATCCCAGGGTACTCAGAGGGCTGGCTGACGACATTGTGAGAGCTCTCTCAATTATTTTTCAGTGGTCTTGGGAATCCAGAGAGGTCCCAGTCCACTAGAAGCTGGCAAAAGTTGTCTCAGTTTTCAAGACAGGTGAGAAGGAAGACCCTGGTAACTACAGGCCTGTCAGTCTACTTCAGTGCCTGGAAAAATTGTGGAGAAAATTATTCTGAGAGTTACTGAAAAACACCCAAAAGACGATGGAGTCATTGGTCTCAGCCAATACATGTTCACAAGGGAAAAGTACTGTTTAATGAACTTAATTTCCCTGTATGACAAGGTTACCCACCTAACTGATCAAGGAAAAACCAGTTGATCTAATTGTTTTGAATTTCAGCAAAGCTTTTTATACTGTTTATCACAGTATCCTTCTAGATGAAACATCTAGCATGCAGCGAGGCAAATACATAATATGATGGGTGAAGAATTGGCTGATGGGTGAGGCTTAGTTATAAATAGAAGGATTATATTAAATGGGGTTACATCAGACTGGCAGCCAGTCAGTAGTAGGGTTTTGCAGGATTCCATTTTGGGGTCAGTTCTCTTCTGTGTTTTCATAAATGACTTCTACAGGAAGAACTACTTCTACTCTGCAGGACTCAAAGGTATACTAAGTTTGTAGTCTATACTAAATTTGGAGGAGCTGTTGAATCCTTCAGGAGTAGAGAGTCCTTGCAGAGAGATCTTGGCAAATTAGAGGGATGGACAATCACCAACTGCATGAAGTTTAAGAGCAAGTGCTAGATTCTGCACCTTGGAAGGGGAAACCCCTGTATAGACTGGGGTATGCAAGGCTGGAGAGCAGACACACAAAAAGGGATCTGGGGGTTATGGTTGGCAGCAAGTTGAACAAAGCCATTAATGTGCCCTGACAGCCAAAAGGGTCAGCCATACCCTACAGTGCATCAGACACAGCATTGCTAGCTGGTCAAGTGAAGGGATTGTCTACTCTGCACTGGTACAGCCTCATCTTAAGTACAGTGTACAGTTTTGGGTGCCACAATGTAAGACACAAAACTATTAGAGGGTCCAAAGGAAGGCTGTGAAGATGGTGAAGAGTTTAGAGGGGAATATATATGACGAGCTTGGTTTGTTCAGCCCACAGAAGAGGAGACAGGCTCACTGGAACAGGCTTCCCAGGGTTGTAGTCATGGCACCAAGCCTGTCAGAGTTTATGAAGCATTTGGTCTATTCTCTCAGTCATATGGTCTGAATTTTTGGGTAGACCTGTGTGGAGCCAGGAGTTGGACTCAATGATCCTTGTGGGTCCTCTTCCGACTCTGGATATTCTGTGATTCTGTGATTCTGTGGAACTGAGGAGAGGCCTCTCAGAGGCCTGCAGCTTCCTCACAAGGGGAGTGGAGGGGCAGGCGCTGAGCTCTGTTCTCTGGGGACAGTGACAGGACCTGTGGGAACAGCATAGAGCCATGACAGGGGAAGTTAGGGTTGGATGTTAGGAAACGGTTCTTCTCTGAGAAGGTGGTCAGGGACTGGAACAAGCTCCTTGGGTAAGTGGTTATGGAGTTAAGCAAGTTGGAGTTAAGAAGCATTTGGACAACACTCTAGACATATGGTTTCATTTTTCAGTGACCCTGTGTGGAGCCAGGAGTTGTACTCAATGATCTTAGGTTAACTGTGCCTGCTGCTTCCCTAAAGTGTCTGTGTACCAATGCGCAAAGCATGGGAAATAAACAGGATGAGATGGAGATCTGTGTACGGTCAAGGGGCCACAATCTCATTGCGATCATGGAGATGTGGTGGGACAGCTCGTATGACTGGAACGCTGTCATGGAGGGCTATGTCCTCTTTAGGAAAGATAGGCTGGGGAAGCGAGGAAAAGGAGTACCCCTTTGTGTGAGGGAGCAATTAGAATGTACCCAGGTCCCCCAGGGGGAGGTTGAAGAACAAGTGGAGAGTTTGTGGGTGAGAATTAGTGGGAGGGCTGGTATGGGTGACACTGTTGTGGGGGTGTACTACAGGTCACCAGATCAGGAGGAGGAGATTGATGAGGCCTTCTACAAGCAGCTGGAAGTAGCCTTGCAATCCTGGGCGCTAGTTCTCATGGGGGACTTTAATTACCCAAACATCCGTTGGGTAAGCAACTCAGCCAGGCACGCATAGTCCAAAAGGTTCCTGCAATGCATTGAAGATAATTTTCTGGTGCAGGTGGTGGAGGAACCAGTGAGGCAGGGGGTGCTTCTGGAGCTTTTTCTTAGCAACAGGGATGGGCTTGTTGGGTTAGTGAAGCTTGGGTGCAGCTTGGGCTGCAGCGATCATGAGTTGGTGGAGTTCAAGATGGAACTTAGTGGAAGAAGTAAGGCAAAAAGTAGGATTGCTACCCTGGACGTTCGGAGAGCCAACTTCAGTCTGTTCTGGGACCTACTTCGGGGTATCTGATGGGCTAGATTTCTAGAAGTTAAGGGTGCTTGTGAGAGCTGGGCAACATTTAAACAGCACTTCTTCCAAGCTCAGGATTGGTGCATCCCTAAGAGCAGGAAATTGGGGAAGGGGGACAGGAGACCTGCGTGGATGAGCAAGGAGCTCATCAACAAGATCAAAAGGAAGAAGTGTTGTGAAATGTGGAAAAAGGGCATGTCCTCTTGGAGGAGTATAGGAGTGTTGTCAGGACCTGCCGGGATGTGACAAGGAAGGCTAAAGCCCACCTGGAGATGAAGCTGGCAAAGGAGATAAAGGATAAGAAGAAGTGTTTTTTTTTTAAGTATGTAGACAGTAAAAGGAAGTGTAGGGATAATGTGGGTCCCCTGCTGAATGAGAGGGGTGTCCTGGTAACAGGGAAAACTGAGAAGGTGGAGATACTGAATGCCTTCTTTGCTTCAGTCTTTGCTTCAAAGACTACCCCCTGGAACTCCTGGACCCTGGAGGGAGGAGAGAGAGTCTGGGAAATGGAGAGCTCCACTCTGGTTGAGGAGGGCATGGTTCGGGATCGTCTAAGTGGGATCTTCACACACAAGTCCATGGGCCCTGAGGATGCATCCATGTGTGCTGAGGGAGCTGGCAGAGGTGATCGCCGAACCACTCCATCATCTTTGAAAGGTCCTGGAGAACAGGAGAGCTGCCTGAAGACTGGAGGATAGCTAATGTCACTCCAATCTTCAAGAAGGGCAAGAAGGAGGATCCATGAAACTACAGGCCAGTCAGTCTTACCTCTGTCCCTGGAAAGGTGTTGGAAAAGCTTGTTCTGGATGCCATCTCCAAGCAATTGGAAGAGAAGAAGGTTTTGAGGAGTAGTCAGCATAGATTCACCATGGGGAAATCATGCTCAATCAACATCGTTGCCCTCTATGATGACATCACCAGCTGGGTAGGTGGGGGGAGAGCAGTGGATGTCATCTACCTTGACTTTAGCAAGGCTTTTGACACTGTCTCCCACGACATCCTGCTAGCAAAGCTGAGAAAGTGTGGGATAGACGAGTGGACAGTAAGGTGGGTTGAGAACTGGCTGACTGGCTGAGATCAGACGGTGGTGATTGGCAGCACAGAGTCCGGCTGGAGACCTGTACTGGCAGTGTTCCCCAGGGGTTGGTGCTGGTCTTGTTCAACATCTTCATCAACGACCTTGATGAGGGAATAGCGTCCACCCTCAGCAAGTATGCCAATGATACAAAGCTGGGAGGAGCAGCCGACATGCCAGACGGCTGTGCTGCCATACAGTGAGACCTGGACTGGCTGGAGAGCTGGGCAGGAAGAAACCAAACAAAGTTTAACAAGAGCAAGTGTAGAGTTCTGCATGTGGGAAGGAACAACTGGATGTATCAGTACAGGCTGGGGGATGACTTGCTCGAGGGGAGCTCTGCAGAGAAGGACCTGGGGGTCCTGGTGGATGACAGGTTGACCATGAGCCACCAGTGTGCCCTGGTTGGCCAAGAAGGCCAGTGGGATCCTGGCGTGCATTACAAGAAGTGTGGCCAGGAGGCCAAGGGAGGTGATCCTCCCCCTCTACTCTGCCCTGGGCAGGCCTCACCTGGAGTACTGTTTCCAGTTCTGGGCTTCCCGGCACAAGAAAGATGGGGATCTTCTGCAAAGAGTCCAGCAGAGGGCCGCAAAGATGATACGGGGCCTGGAGCATCTTCCCTATGAGGAAAGGCTGAGAGACCTGGGTCTGTTTAACCTTGAGAAGAGAAGACTGAGAGGGGATCTTATCAATGTTTGCAAATATCTTAAGTGTGGGAGACAGAGGGATTTGGCCAACCTCTTTTCAGTGGTTTGTGGGGACAGGACAAGGGACAATAGCCACAAAATGGAGCACAGAAAGTTCAGCACCAACATGCGAAAGAACTTCTTCACAGTGAGGGTGATGGAGCACTGGAACAGGCTGCCCAGGGAGGTTGTGGAGTCTCCTTCTCTGGAAATATTCAAGGCCTGTCTGGACGCCTACCTGGGCAGCCTGCTCTAAGGAACCTGCTTTGGCAGGGGGTTTGGACCCGATGATCTCTTGAGATCCCTTCCAACCCCTACAATTCTGTGATTCTGTGATCTTCGTGAGTCCTTTCCAACTTGGGATATTCAATGGTTCTATGTTTCTAATAGCTAGCATTACTTTATATTTTCTGCTTAGACAGTTTATTTTATAATATCCAATATGTGTATGTATATGTATGTGTGTATGTATATATATATATTCCTGTTTCATTAGTTTTGCTGCTATATTTTCTTGTACTTTTATTCTTTTATTTTGTATCAAAAAATATCTATGGTGATTACTGTGGTACAGGCTACAGACCTTTGGAGCTAGCTGTTACAAATGAGTTAAAATACCTGAAGCAATGCAGTTAACATGACTCAGAGCTCTTTGTGTGATAAGAGCAATAAAGTTGTCTGAATCTTTTCTAGAATAGGCTTTTCTTGTCTCTGAACATTTTAATTATGTCTTTTAAAAATTCTTCTACTTCTGCAATACTCTTTTTGGTGAGATTTAAGACCGTATTTTGTAATACCACATTTCTTCTGCTTCTTTATATTGTTTGAGTTGTGACAGTGTCATACTGTAGAGATTTTTTCACTCTAAAGCTAATTGCTTGTAAATACTCATAAAGATTTGATCTGTCATTGTAGAACGATGTTACCCAACACAACCATTTAAAATCATGCTTCAGCCTTCTCTAAAAATATTTCTTTTTAGAGATTTTTCTGTTCAGTTTTGTTTGGTCTGAGCTGCTGTCAGTAGAAGCTGCATCATATTAAACTTAAACCAAGGATATCTCTGGAAAAGCTCTAATTTTTTATAATTTACACAAAATAATGATCATTATTGCTGTGATTCATCCTGTAGTATCTGTCAAGACTTGTTTAAAATGCAACTAGTATCAGTGTTGTGTAATTTGACATTGCACCTACAAGGCAGGGATGCAAAAAGAAAAGTAGACAGCCAGAGTGTCTGCATTGATGTGGGAAATAGTGGAATTTTCCTTTTGTGACTATTATGAATTGGATTAGAAACAGAATGAATAAAACTGAGTCACTAAGAATCTTGATGCAATGTTAAGCTTAAATGACTAATTTTCAAACAAGGAAAAAGGTCACTTTGTTAGTCTTTGGTGTAGGTATCTATTTTTATTACTGAGAAATGCCTGTAGTGAATCTTGAAACTATATCAATTTTGCAGTTTTTCAGATAAACTTTATGGAAAATAACAAACAAACAAACAAACAAAAAAACCAGCTGTCTGCAATATGCAATCAAGTATGTGTGCAGTGTGTTATCTAACTCATAAACATAAAAATGTATTTTTTTTATTATTTTTCCATTAATAAGCTTCACAATGTTGTGTTTCCTTTTCAAGAACTTTAGAATAATTGTAACGACTGTCTTCTGTACTCAATTCAGATCACTACAATAGAAATGTAGAGGTGAAGGTGTAGTACTAGAACCAGAAAATCAATGTCAAGTAAATAAATGTACAAATATTTATTCAATAACGTAACATAATTTCTAATTTTTGAAGCCTCAGAATTTTGGTCTGCAGTCCAAGCTATTTATCTGTTTTGAAATCAGACTTGTACAGTATCTGTCACTTTGAGAAATGTACATCGTAATTGTTTGATGATTGGAGTTCATTTCTAGTGCTCTGAGTTGATTATTTCTTTCATCCTCTGCAGATTGTAAAAGACATGCAGGAAATGAAAAGCAAACACTTAAAGATAATCAGACAGCTAGAAAATACAAAGAAAGAAAACCAAAGCAAGGTAATTATTCTGGAGCATTACCATTGTTGTGTCATATCATTAGTCAAAATGACACAGGAGGATTAAATCTACTTCATTCACATTTGAATCTTCATTCAGCTACCCATTGAATCATTTCTCCAGAAATAATATCAATCTCTCTCTCAATGTATTTACTTTTACAACTTTGTGAAATATGGTCTTATTTTCACCTATGGCTACTTTCTTCTATTTATTTATTTATTGGACCCTTTCCCATTCTGAATATTTAGACTGGCTTATTTGCAGAGATTTTCCAAACTTTATTGTTACTGAACTTTCCAGTCAAATGCCACCTTCATCTGCTGACTGACACTATTGTGTAGGTTGTGTCTGTCAAGAATGATATTATTGTAAGAGCTATGCCAACCTGTAGTGCCTGTTTTCATTGCTAAAGTGGAAAGTTTTTCATCCTTCTTCTCTGTGGATACATTCTCTTTTATTTTGTACTTGTCTTCCTTACTTTTTCCATTTGGAATGAATAAATCCACTCTTTGGTTAGCTTGGTGTTTGACAATTTTTCTGAAGTTAATGAAGCTAATGATCCCAGTAAAGATAAATTGAATGGAAAAAAAAATCCAAACAATCCACAAACAAAACAATATACAGCATAGCATTATACAAATAGAATACAGTCAATTCCAAAATATGGATAGGATTGTTGCCTTCTCTTTGAATCTTCATCCTGGCTGATGCATAAAGCAATGCTTACGGGATTGCTTCTGTCAGCACATCTACACAGATCTGTACAGATCTTCCAGTTTTTTCTTTCAGTATTTTGTCAGAGTAGCTCAGAGAATGGCAGAGTCCCTCCGCCTGTAATCCCCCTCAAGGTTACAGTGAGGATCCATAGATTCCAGGCCTATGACCACAGCCCCACAGTGATAGGCTTTCCCTAGTGGAAGCATTTGTACATTCCATTAGTCAGTAATTCTCCCCCAAGTCAGAATTGCACACATCTCTGTCTACATTGTGCTGAAACCTTTTTCTTCATCCATTGCCTCATCTTTGATTCATCCCATCATTCTTCTCCAACCCAGTGCAAATCAGCCACTTAGTTCCTAGTTAGATGTATGCTTTTCATACAAATGAACTTTATTCTACCTAGAGGGCACACAAAGGGAAGAGATTTTTTTTTATTTATTTTATTTATTTATTTATTTATTTGTGGAATGAATTGATTGTGGACTGCTCTGAGAAAGGCTCATTTCTTCTGGAAGAATGGGGAGGGTGGGGGCGTTAAGAAGGAGGGAGGAAGGAAGGGAGAAAGTGAGGGAGGAAGGAAGGGAGAAAGTGAGGGAGGAAGGGAGGGAGGAAGGAAGGGAGGAAGGGAGGGAGCAGGGCAGGGAGAGAGCGAGAGAGAATTACTTTAGTGTGAATTTTTGCCCGAAGTGTACCTTCTGTGAAGACACAAACCTCCTGTGATCAACAAGAAATATTTGCAGGCAACACAACACATTTGAGAAAGAGAACCAATATTTAGCTGCTGTGGAAAATGTTCTTTTATCATGCTTGGCCTTTCTGTTTAAATTCATTTTCTCAATTATATTTTGTGACATAGGAGCAGACTATAGCTACTATAAATAAACTTTATGGTGACAAAATTAGGAGTTTGAAATCCCAGTTGGAAGCTTACCATGAACTGATGAACAAGAACAGAACACATTGGCAAAATACTGTTAAGGTAAGTAAGAAGTACAGTTTTGACATGGCGATAAGAGCAACAGGAAGTTCCAAGCATTGCAGAAAGAGTTTATATAAGTCATGTTTTCTTCTTAGGGACAGTCAACTGAAGACACACATTTTGTGAAATTACTACAAAACCATTGCTGTCTCCTTCTGGAGAGGAGTTAAGCCTTACACAGTGTTTTCGGAACAGTTTTCATATCTTGACTTCCCTGATTAAAATTCAGTGTGAGGTTCTCCCATATTGTTTGTGCTTAGACACTTGTAAATAGCTATGTTTTTATGAAACTGAGGTGTAAAGATATTCACTGAATTTTTAGGATTTCTAATGCTTTTCTGTTGATAAACACACATTAAGGTTTATTTCACTCCTCCTTATATTCTGCTACCAAGGAAAAATTTCTGCCTCTCCCAGCCTTTAAGAAGTGTCTTTAGAATCAAACTACCCCTGCTTGCATTTGTTTTGTAAATTGGTCAATCTTTATTTTTATTTTTGTGCAAAATCCCCAGGACTTAACAGGATAGTCCAAATAACTTTTCAACATATATGGAAAAATAAAAGCAAACAAGCTAAAAAATAAATTAAAAACAACAACAACAAAACTAAAGGTCTTTTTGAATAATGAAAACTTTATAATTGCAATCTATTTTATCTTTTTCTACTACCTTCAGAGCCTGAAGGAAATAAACAGACAGCTGAGCCAGGACAAAGAAGATCTTATTCACGAAATGAAGCAACAAACAGAAAAATGGGAAGAACAAAAGGTAAAATAAATAAATCAAATAAATAAATAAATAAATAAGGAGTTATTTTGGTTCTGTTTCAATTTGTTCTCCTTCCATTTCCAGTTTGTACTGTTCCCGAGAACCTAACTGACCTGAAAATCATATTGTCTGCCTTAGATACGTCCATCTAAGTCAGCTAAGATTAAACTGCTAGGCACCTGCCTTGTTTTAGAGAATCCAAGTAATCTGGGGGACATTAGACACCAATGAAGAAGACAGTGTTTTTTTTTTTTGTTTTGTTTGTTTGTTTTTGTTTGTTTGTTTTGTTTGTTTTGCTTGTTTTGCTTGTTTTGTTTGTTTTGTTTGTTTTGTTTGTTTGTTTAATCATACTGTTGTTTTTTCCACTAAAAGTTCTGATTGTCATTTCTCTGTCTTATATCACATCTCATGTCTTTTGAAAAATTGTAAAACCATAGTAAAGCTTTTTTTTTTTTAATTTAACAAACAAACAAAACCTATTACAATATTCCAATGCAGCTGGTTGACCTATGCTGCAAAGATAACTTGAGTGGTATTACCAAGGAAAAATAGACATCATTAAAATTCCTCAAGTTTTGCAATATTCCTTTCTAATAATGCAAATTCAGTTTGCTAAATATCCGAGATGGCTGCAGGCACAGAAAAAGCCCATAGATAGAAGCAAATGTTGAGTGAGTAGGCATAATACCGAGTTAAAATGATTGTTTCCATCCTTTTCATCTTGGCCAAACTGTTTTCCAGCCACATTTTCAGACAGTTTAGTAATGCTTAAACTTTGTTCTGTATTGAACCATTATCAGATGTTCATCTTCATGACAGAAGAAAAGGAATTTATATATATATATATATATTGCAAGATCATAACAATTCTGTTACTCTTGTTTTTTCATTGTAATGATTCTTTTACCAGAGAGAGGGAGGGAAGAAGGCAGAGGCAGAGAGGGGAGGAATAAGAGGGAAGATTCCTCTTAGAGGAGAAGGAGAAGGAGGAGGAGAAGGAAGAGGAGAAGGAGGAGGACTGAAAGACCTATTTAATCTGGGAAGATCTTGAGGTTGTAACACCACACACTGCCATGAATCTTAGAGTTCAACAGAGAATGCCTTTGGTTTTAGTTCTGAAAGGCAAACAAAGTTATCTTTTCTTTAACAGTCATGGAGTGGTCACTGTTATATACTTTTCAATAAAAGGCTATATGTTTAAAGAATAAAATAGATTGCTAGGGCTAATATCAGTAATTCTGTTCCAGTCTGCTCTCAGGACTGAACCCCAAATGCATGTTCAAATTATTTACTTTATTCCAGTTGTTTGTTTTCTAACATGAAATTGCCAACACGGGCTCTGAAATACCAACAGTTCCAGTTTGGCTGCACACACAGTGAAAAAGCACAGCCTTCTAAATATTCCAGTGTGTAGTCCTTCTCTAAATCTACTTGTAGATGTTTGTCTGTGGAAATAATCTCTAATGGTTTTCCTTTTAGTGGTTATATTGGAAAAGTTTTGTCTAGTTTGACCTGCTAGTTTTTTAGTGATGGCTTGTCAGAATTGTTCTCCTCAGATTTACCTATAGAATCCCCCTTGTGATGTTAAACGTATTTCAGGTTCACCATAAATTCTGAATTTCTTGTGACTGAAAAAAAAAAAAATATATATATATATATTATTATATATTTTATTTTATTTTTATTATAGATAGAGTCTGCAAACATGGTCTAATTATTGTCTGTTATTTTCTGAATAGAGTTCTATTTTACATATAATATGTACAAGTCTTTATGTAACTTTGCAAACTGTCAGCTTTTCTTTATGGCAGCCAATTTTCATTGTACTGGTCTAGAGTATATATTCAGGATCATCTTAACTAACCACTGAAGAAAAAAAAAAAAAAAAAGATTCTCAAAGCCAGATTGTCTCTCATTTATGAAATTGAATGCAGGTTCCTGTAGCATTTCAGAGTGAAGGTCTCAAACAGGAGTATTTGTTTAATAATGCAGCACCATCTTCTGATTAAATTCTGCATAGCACCAGTATTTAAAGTTGTCTGCTTGTTTTTCTTATATTTCTAACAATATCTACCACAATATTGCCTTATTTCTGATTGACTAACGGTGAAACAAACAAACAAACAAACAAATAAACACTGTGTGTCCAGAGGCTTTTTCTCTTCTATAGTTTCAAGAGTCTTTCAGTGTAAATTTTATCACATTTTTCATTCTGGTAATGTGGGAAGGTGCTATAGAAAATATAAGCATAGGACATTTTGATACAGGCTGTTGCAAAAATGACAGTGTTTGAGAGTGAGTGTCTCTGTTTTACTTCTGTGGTGTTTTGTTGTTGTTTTGTTTTGTTTTTGTTTTTCCTAGCAATAAGTACACAACAATCCATTCAGGTAGGTTGTGACTATCAGTGGCAACATTAATTCACTATTATTAACTATTAGAGGTGTTGTCACCAAGGAAACACAACAAATTTGGTAACATTGATTTTCTTCTCTCATCCTTTCTTGTCTTGCAGGTCTCCATTCTAGAAAATCTGACAAAAAAAATAAAACATCTTTATACCCAGCACACATTGAGTGAGTTTCATATTTTGGACACAAAATTTCTTGATCTGCCTTGTTTCTTTCCTGCTTTTCTTACTTTGTGGTGTATACCACCTGAAGTTAATATAAGCTTTTCATTGCAACACTGTGTTTCAGATCAAATTATGGAAGAATGTTGGAGCTAGAATTAATGTCTGTCACGACTCCAAACTCCTTAGCATAAGTGGCTTATAACAGTCAGCAGCAGTTTTGAGTAGGTTTATTTCAACATTTGAATAGAATTCTTTAGTATAATATGTGATTATTATAATTTATTTGTGCATTGTAAATTCTTAATTTCCAATAGGAGTTAATTTACCCCAGCGAAACAATATTCTAGCAAATGTGTAGTTGTAGAAATGTTCAAGTTTTTCTTACCTGCTTTCCCTATTATTTTCAATACAGCTTTGCAGGAACTTCACACCATCAGTCTATATGTGGAGAGAGTGCGTGACCTCGTGAATTTCCAGATAAAAATTCTTCAACAAAAGTCTGAAAGGACAGAAGAAGAAAAAGCCGATGTGCCAGTGATTTTAAAATTAAAGGCAGAACAAGTGAGAACAAAAATGGAAATTAAACTGCTTTGGTTTAATATTATTCCAATTGTTTCAAAGGCAATCAGGTTGACTCTCCCTAACAAAGGCTGAAGGAAACCAAGGGTCTAACTGATAGTAAAACATGGGCAAATATATATGTGCCTTGAGAATGATAAATTGGTGATTAATGATTAAAGCAGCACAGTAATGAAGTCTGATTCTTCTGGAACCAGATAGTGTGCCGTTGTCTTTGTTATAATCCTATAAATTTTGCTATAAAATCTTTTAAAGACCTACTGCCTTGAATTACAAAATCTATAGGCTAAGAATTGGAACCAAGCAACTTTTCCTTTTTTAGTTTTCTCCATTTTTGCTCTCCCTTGTTCATTAAAATCTTGGAAATTTCATTGAAAGGAGTAAATATCTAGATCCTGGCTTAGTGTTTAAGAAATATCTTTGTTGCCTCCCAGGCAGCTAATGAAGAGAAGCCTGAATGCTTAATGGAAACAGAACCTCTTTGGCAAGCACACGTCATGTTGCAAAAGATACAGCAATCTTTACAGAAACAAGAGAGAGAAATCAGTGAGACCCTTGAAAGTGAAAGAAGATATTACAAAACAATGAAACCTCAAATCAAGGTGCTAATGTTCTTGAAAACTCTTGCCAAGAAGGTAAGAACTCAGTGATAACAAAAATGAAAAACAATTTGCCAAGTTTTCTAAAATTGGAAAAAATTATCTTACATACTGTGGTGCTTTCACCCTAATGGACAGATAAACTCCAGCACAATGAGTCTCACTCATCCTCCTTGAAGGAAGAGGGAGAGAGAAAACACAATGTGGGGAAAAAAAAAAAAAAAAAGGCTCACAGATTGATTAAAGGAAAAGGTAAGGAAAAAGTAAGAGAAAATACACACAAAGGTTGTATGGAAGCAAAGAAAGAAAAAACAATTATTCTCTATTTCCCATTGATGAGTGAAGATCAGCTGTGTTTCGGGAAACAGAGCCTCCATACACAGTGTGGTTGTTCACGAGGACATACATTTTCATAATGAATGCCCCTCCCCTCCTCCTTCCTCTTTCCTAGCTTTTATTGCTGAGTGTAACATCCTATGATATCAATCATATCTCTTTGGTTGATTTAGGACAGCTGCCCTGACGATGTCCCCTCCCTACCTCTTGCCAATGCCCAGTCTCCTGGCTTTGGTTGGGGAGGGGAAATTGGAGAGAGTCTTGATGCTCCAGAGCACTGATCAACAATAGACAAGGCATTGGTGAGATATCAGTGCTGTTCTAGCTATAAGTACAGAGCACAGCTCTATATGGACTGCTATGGGGAAAATGTAACTCCATCCCTGCCAGAGCCAGTACATATACATTTATTTAAAGGTTAAGTTGAAATTTTCAGAATTACACATGGAATTAAAGAAAGCTAACTCCTCACTGAAAGTCAGCCTATGGAAAACTGATTAGACCAACTTGCATTCTTTTTGTTTGGCATTATTTTAAGAGATAAATTAGTGAAGCATGAAAATGGAATAATGAAAAAAACATGGTTTTCTGTCCTTGTTGTCTAAATATCATGAATTGCAAACAGATGTGCAAGCTTTGCAGAAAATGTAAACTAATTTTTGATCCGTGGTAGGTTCACACCATATATTGTGATGTCCCTGAGGCACAACAGTATATCAGCCAGCTTATCAGAAAGAACAAGGATGAAAGGGATGATTGGAAAGAAGCCTTTAATAATGCTCAGGCTGACATTCTGTCCTATGAAGTATTTTATGGAAATGAACCCATGGATGACAAAAGGTATATAGGATAGTTAATAAAGTAAAGAAAGAAATAATATTGAAAAGTAATGAGCTGTTTCCACATAAAGAAAATACATTTTAGAGAATGTTATTATAGTATTCATGCATAGCTTTGAAATTGAATTTAAAAAAAAAAAAAAAAAAGTCTACACTTGCATTAAGAATTAAATCAAGCTTAGAAGCATCTGTTATAAAGAGCAGGAAAACATTTCAGCTTAACCATCTTATGCAAGTTTTAACTAGTGCGTGATGGCTTGTGCTATAGCATCAACATTTGTTTTTTCCGTACATTTTTACAGGATGTTTCTTTCTTATACTCTGTGTAATTGCACTACTCTTGTAGTTAAGTAACTAGTTCTTAACAAACTCTTCATTTTATTTTGAACAATGACAGTACAAAGCTGTCAACGAAGCTTTTCAGAAATCTTGGGAAAGCAAAATCTGAATTTGAATACATTGAAACGGAGAAGATGGTTTTTGATTGTATCCGGACAGGGGAAATCCCCAACTGGATTAAAAGGGATTGTCTTTATGTAGCCTTGGCAGGTGAGAAATCCTTTCATCAAGTCAAAGAAAGCTAATTTGCTCAGACAACTAACTTTGGAATATAAGAAAACAGAGTACAGCAATTAAAGACACCTAGAGCATGCTGCAATCAGAATTATAGAATGGTTTGGATTGGAAGGGCCCTTAAAGATCATTGAATTCCAACCTCTCTGCCATGGGCAGGGACACCTCCTACTAGACCAGCTTGCTCAAAGCCCCATCCAACCTGGCCTTGAATACTTCCAGGGATATTCTCTGGGCAGCCTGTTCCAGTGCCTCACCACCCTCATAGTAAAAAATAGTAACAAATTTCTTCCTAATATATAATCTACATTTATCCTCTTACAGTTTAAAACCATTACACCTTGTCCTAATATTACACTTCCTGATAAAGATAATGATACCATAAAGAATCCCATGAAACACCTGTGCATTCACATGTGCATTTTAATAAACTGCTCTATGAATTTATAAGACTGTGCCATGGCTTTGTAAACAAACCTGCTGGAGAGGAGCTCTGCAGAGAAGGACCTGGGGGTCCTGGTGGATGACAGGTTGACCATGAGCCACCAGTGTGCCCTGGTTGGCCAAGAAGGCCAGTGGGATCCTGGCGTGCATTACAAGAAGTGTGGCCAGGAGGCCAAGGGAGGTGATCCTCCCCCTCTACTCTGCCCTGGGCAGGCCTCACCTGGAGTACTGTTTCCAGTTCTGGGCTTCCCGGCACAAGAAAGATGGGGATCTTCTGCAAAGAGTCCAGCAGAGGGCCGCAAAGATGATACGGGGCCTGGAGCATCTTCCCTATGAGGAAAGGCTGAGAGACCTGGGTCTGTTTAACCTTGAGAAGAGAAGACTGAGAGGGGATCTTATCAATGTTTGCAAATATCTTAAGTGTGGGAGACAGAGGGATTTGGCCAACCTCTTTTCAGTGGTTTGTGGGGACAGGACAAGGGACAATAGCCACAAAATGGAGCACAGAAAGTTCAGCACCAACATGCGAAAGAACTTCTTCACAGTGAGGGTGATGGAGCACTGGAACAGGCTGCCCAGGGAGGTTGTGGAGTCTCCTTCTCTGGAAATATTCAAGGCCTGTCTGGACGCCTACCTGGGCAGCCTGCTCTAAGGAACCTGCTTTGGCAGGGGGTTTGGACCCGATGATCTCTTGAGATCCCTTCCAACCCCTACAATTCTGTGATTCTATGATTCTGTGATATGGTTTCCATATTTGCACCCTACTGTTCATCTTTTCTTTGGTATCTTTACCATTTCAAAATCAGAATTATTGTGCACAATGTCTAGTTATCTCACTGGATGTTCAAGTTAGACGCACCCGGAATCCCCCCAGCTTTGCAACGAATACAATAGCAAATGCAGAATTCAGAGAATGGTATTCCTTTTTAAAGAACATTTCAAAACATCCATTGCATAAATTTAATACTTTGTGCCCTCTAAATCTTTTTTTTTTTTTTCCAATATTTCTCAATATTTCTCTTGGTTTTTCTATGATTCTTCAACAGACAACATGTTTTTGGTGGTTTGGGCAGGAAAAGAAGAAGGGCTATGAACCTCTCTTTGAGAGAATGACCATTTCTAATTTAAGAGACTTACTGTGTTATATATTTATTATATATAACTGTATAACTACTGGAACTGCCCAGAAGATCATAAAAATATATGTTCTGAGGAGACAAGTCACCATGCAGAGGAACTCATGCAGAAGTTTGAAATAGAAATCAAGGCAATATACTACAATATATAATATCACATGGTTTAAAACCAGGTATTAAGATTTTTGGAATATATTTAAAAATGACATCTTTTTCCTATCTATTAAGGGATTTGAGATTTGCTCTGGAGTATATCCTGTGATGTCTGTACATGCAATTTTTTTCCAAAAAGCAAATCTCAATAGAAATAATATACAGAGATCTGCGTTATATATTATATCAACTCTTAAGCACATTTCCATTAAATGATAACAGTCTCTGCTAACTAGTCAATTATATAGTTGCACCTTCCTATGTATGAAAGGATTCGTGTTAGACTTTTACATCTGTCTATCCATTTTACCATTTGTATACAAATCTCTTTACACATCTTGATGGCCGAGTTACAACCAAAGCTACATTAATATGTTCATACATCTAATGGTTCGGGGGGCACAGACTCCTTGTTTAGTAACATGTTACAAATGAAATAAACTCATCCGAATTTTTATCAATGTAAAATGGAAAAGTAACTGTTTGGACTGAGTTTTCCCTGCTGAAAGAGACCCAAAGATGGTGCAACAAAATTGATTTAATGATGCAACAAAAAACAGAGTGCAATAAGGCCCTTATCATATTGCTGTTGTTGGATCTCAAAGTGAGCAGCCCCAAGATTGCCTTAAATCATTGTCTTGCCTATCACGTCAAGTTAATGCACTGAAATTTTTACTTGGTAAGTAATGAACGCAAACTGTAAAATATTTATTTTGGCAATTAATAATTCTGTCATTGATATTTTTAGGTGGCCAACAAAACAAAGGAACAGTAAGAGACTTGCAAAGAGTGGAACAAGTTTCTAATTTTAAAGATGGACACTGAATAAAAAGCTTGGAGCATAGAAACACTTTCTGTAGTACCTCTGGGGTGGAAAATGAATTGGAAGAATTACAAGCCCATGGTTCACTGTGAGAAAATTTATGTGGGTATTTAAGTGTTTTGGAACTTTTACTTATTTAAGGAAATATTCAAAAGACATCTTGGAAAAAAAAAAGAAAAAAGAAAAAAAGAAAAGAAAAAAGAAAGAAAAAAGAAAAAAAAAAAAACACAACAGTATTATAACCTCAAAGAGTCTGGGACTGAACAAAGGAGTCTAGATCTCTGAGACAAACAGGAATAGTAAGCAGATGGGATTCACTAAGCTTTTGCTGTCTAAAATTATTCGTTTGTACAAGAACAGAAAAGTGTCTCCAAAGTGTATTTTTCTTCCGTGAAGCACGAGCAGCTCTGTTCCATGGAGATAGGGCTTGGGTGGGAAGTAAAAGTTGTACTCTTGGTTTCAGATATTTTGGACAAAACAAATCTGTACACAAAAGGAAAATTATGTTTGTTTTTAAAGATCTTGCTGAGAGATGCCTGGCCAATTAGCAACGCTCACCATGGTACACAGCCATCCCAGAGGAAAGGCCTTCATGGAAGTCCCAAGTATCTGACTTTTCTTTGTCTTTGCCTTTCAAAAGTAATTATGCAGTGAGAACATTGTGTTAACTCTGTAGCTAATACAATAAAAGCAGTGAATCACAATGGACTGTACTGTGTCTTTTAGAGCATGTTATTGCATGGTTGTACAATTTGTACATGGGCTGCGGTGAAACCATACACCAGCAGACAGCTTTTTTCAGTCACACAGTTCTGTCTATGTTTTGATCACTTTAATAATCAACCTTCCACCGACACCATGGAAGAGTGCAAGATTAACTGGATTGTTAACGCCCCAAAGGGCACAACACAGAACTGTGAATTATTCAGTTAAAGGAGAGAGAAGACAAGACATCCTGGAGTGGAAGGGACAGGGGGAGAAAGGGGAAAGAAATCATGAGACACTTAGACTTCTCAGTTTACTTGCTGTTTGTTTAAACCAAGACTTTTCTTTAGATAGATAGATAGATAGATAGACAGACAGACAGACAGACAGACAAATCAAAAGCCATCCTTGTCAAGACCTAAGGATCTAAGTAGTCAAATATCCAGAAAATTTTCAGCAATTTCAAGTTTAGTTCTGTTGAATCTCCCGGCTGGGTTTTATCACAAGGTGGCAGTTTCTTCCTACTGGTGCTGATTTGTTCTAAAACCTCTTTTCCTAATACTTTGAGACAATATCTCAAATTTATTCATAAACAGTATTCAGTCTGGGAGTCTTCCTGATCTCTTCCATGGTAAAGTGATGCAAAGAATTAAATTAGCTGTTCTGAAAGGCGGGGGGGGGGGGGGGGGGGGGGGGGGGGGGGGGGCGGGGGGGGGGGGGAGGTGGTTTTTTTTTTTTTTTTTTTTTTTTTTCTCTTGCCATTTGACATCTGTTATGCCAACTTTGGATTCTACAGCTATAACAAATGTTCTGAATTTCTTCGATGATCCTATTTTGTTTATTTGGAAAATAGGAAAATGAACTTCTAGTTTAAAAAGAAAACAAGGAGGTTCCGAAATAGGAAGTATAGATACATACCTGAAACACAAAAACAGACTCCATAGGGGGGAAACATATTTTGAGAACCAATCTTTTATTTAATTCTGTCACACTGTATCTTCAATTTTTTCTACTGTCAATGAAAATATAGTATTAGGTATTATGTAGAATATAGCTTACATAGAAAATCTTTACCTTACATCAGGTAAAGATATTGCCTCTATAGCTATCTCCTAGAAGAACTGATTCCCAAAGCTGTATTCTATAAGTAGTACAAGCAAAAGTTTATTATATAGTATTGTCATCAGTTCTGATTAAGATATCTCTATAACTGGCTAATATGCATCTCCTCAGAACAGAGCCCATGCTAGACAGAGACTTTATTGGTAACCATAGCTTCATCAGGAGCAATTTACATAAAGGAATAAGAAAATTGCAAACAAAAGTTGACCGAAGAACAACAACAAAAAAATTATACCATAATATGATCTACACATTGCAGTATGGACAAAACCTGAAAATAATTGCAGCATATTTTATTTCTTTTTCCTAAACTCCAATCAAAAGTTATAGGAAATAGAAAGTCAAAAACTGAAAGCATTCTGTATGTGACAACAGTAGATATGCTTTACAATAGCATACTTCAGTATATGGACTTTTAGCATTTTACAGTGTATTTTAAACCACTTCATAATATAGTTTTTATAGTACTGTGGTGCTTTTGCCTTGCTAGGCAGCTGAACTCCACCACAACTGCTCTCTCACTCACCCTCCTCAGAAGAGGAGTGGAAGAAGAAAAGGAAAAAAACAACTCATGGGTTGAGATAAGGATAATTTAATTAAAGGAAAAATAATTATTAAGGGAAAATTATTATTAATTAAATGATTTAACTAAAGGGAAAAGGGAAAGAGGGGAGAGGGGAAAACAAACAAACAAACAAACAAAAAAGCATAGGCTCTATGGAAGTACAGAGAAAGAGAAAGAAAATTACTCTCTACTTCCCACCAATGAGCGATTCTTGACCACGTCCTTGAAACAAGGCCTCAATATGTGTAGCCATTGTTTGGGAGGACACACATCTTTATAATGAGAGCTTCCTTCACCTTTCCCACCTTTTATTGATGAGTGTGACACCACATGGTATGAAATATCCGTTTGGTTGGTTTATGTCAGCTGCCCTGATGTCCCCTCCCCACCTCTTGCCCAGCACCAGTCTGCTGGCTCCTTGGAGGGTTAGAGTGAGTCCAGTACCTCTCAGGAGTAGAAAAACCACTGTTGTGATAGCAATGCTGTTCTAGCTACATGTGCAGAACTGTATGGGTTGCTCCAGGGAAAGTTAACTCCACCCCAGCCAGACCCAGCACACTTACACAGGCTTGGAGCCTCTTTATAAGTTGTTGGCACTCCATAAATAAATAAAGACAAACATTTACTTCAGGCCTCCAGGAGTAGGAAATAGTGTGTCACAAGTACATAGTAAGACACACCTTCCGGGTCAACTCTTTTCTCATACTTTTTTCAATAACCACTACCTGACCAAACCCTCTGCTACATAATGTTGATGTCTGCAAAAGAGAGACCAAAAATCCAGAGAACTAGTTCCAACACAGCATAATATATATATATACACACATATATACATATATATAACTTCTAAGAGCATTTTAAATTACATTAATTATTTGAATTATTACTTCCAAATATCCTTAATTGTTCTCAGAATTGTTCTCAGAGTGTTAGGCTTTTCTCTAGAGTGTTAATATTATGTTTCTCCAGAGAAATATATTTGTATAGTATATATCATTTCATATACTGGTTCTCTCCATTATAGGTTGGACATTTGCAGGCTTCCATAACATGAGTAAATTTACTCTGAGGCAAATTTGATTGTGGGGAGTTTATAACTTGTGGAAATGTAATCTTAAAGAGTAAGGATTTAACAACACCCGGTAGATGGGGTGCTCACGTACTGCAGGAAAGAAAAAATGCATTTCTGTCAACTAACTACATGCAGACAATAAAAAGTTATAGTATACTATAAAAATATGCTCTACAGAAAGCTGTTGTCTGATAACAAGATAATCATGACTAACTTTCTTAAATAAAGCTCACAGTGACTGCAACTACATGGATTTTTTCTGTAATGAAAGTTACCAACTTTTCCTGAAAACCTTACTTCTCTTGCTTTTTTAAAGACCACCATAACTACAAGACCCACCACTACACAAATAAGGCTTGCTACCTCTCAATATAGTCAGTACACTTTCAAACAGAGAAACAAAAACCTTACTTTTCCTTATGCAAAGTATTTCTCAATTTTATGGTCTGTTTCTATCTCAACTCTAAGCTACATTTTATAATTTCTCTCTATAAAAACAGGAAGGACTCAACTCTTTCTAGTAAAGAAATAACCCTATCTCCTCCTCCATAGTATAATGGTTCAGAAATAAGCTACCTTTTTGGCTCCATTTTCATTTCTGGCATGTTTTTAAGTAAGTAGTTCAAAACCAGCTCTATCCTACTCCCACTTAGGGAGCTCTTCATTACAAATTCTAGGAACCAGTTTCATGAATAATAAAAATAATATCTCAGTTATACTTAGTGTTTTGTTTTGTTTTGTTTTGCTTTTTTAAGTGCCCACCACTCTAGTACTTTTAAATCAAAGAACACCTTCTGAACTGAGGAAGTTCTGAATAGGTTTGTTGGCTCAAAATAGCAGTATCTGTGGGAGAATGAAAGTTGATGTGACTTCATAAGAGCTGTGAGAGCTGCAAATGGTGGCATCTTTCTTGTTGTTCTGCATCAGACAGTGAAACCCAATGTTCTGAAAATATTTCCATTTTCAATTGAAATTTCAATTGCCTTCTCTCTTCCTCTCTCTGCGTCATCATGTATAACTTGATGATATTTTACAAGAGCATAATGACAACTTTCCCTTTCAGGCTTCCATTATTATAGAGCTCTTTCCTTGCAAGTGCATTTTTCCAAAGAATCAAGATAGTTAAAAACACAAAAATTGTACCAATTTTATTAAAAAGGTGAAATTGTTCTAAGAAATGTCAAGTATCACAATAATCAACATATGTGAGTGAAATGTCAAAGCTTTCATGGAAAATTGAAAGCTATCAAACACAGAATGGAAAACATTTATTAAATCATTCACAGGAAAGTCTCCTTACCCTTTAGTTTTGAACAAAAAAAAATCCTTTTCCTTTACACTGTTCAAAATACTGTTTCCGCTAATTTTAGGTTTTATCTAAGGAGATGGAAAACCAGGAATTTTAGAGTCAAAGCTTGTGAGAAATGTTTTGTTTGTTTGTTTGTTTGTTTGTTTGTTTTCTGAAAATATGGAAGTTTTCAGGCAAGACCAGGATCCAAAGTTAACTTCACTCAGTCCCAGGTCAAAATATTATTCAGCACTAGTTTTAAAGTACTACCTCTTGTACAAAAGTAAGTATTTCAGTTCTTCATCCTTCTTTTTTTATTTATTAATAAAACTTGAAATTGAAATCATAGTAATGAAAAAAAAACTTGAAAATATGAACTGTGAAACACAGTTCTAATCAATTACAGAACAAATGAAGACAATTTTTATTGCTGTTGAAGACAACAAATGGTTGTCTTCAGAAAATCGTTGCTGAATAGATAATACTAAATTCCTGGAATAAAAAGCACTCTCAAATTTAAATACCAAACATGCACTCTAAGAGTTTGTTGAGCTGCCAAGCATAGGTACCTGTAGTTATGAGTGGTTTGTTTTCACTAGTCAACTGAGTCAAGTCCCTAATGATACAGTCTATACTCTAAATTGAAAACAAGTTTTATTCCAGCACTGCCCTGGTGTTCAGAAAGTTATGTCCAAAACCTTTATTTATTTATTTATTTATTTAACTTTGTGTCTGTTCATTATTTACTTTTTCCAGATATGAAATATCTATCCCAAAAGAAAGCTCTCTTCAGTTGAAGCTAACACATTGCTTTTATGCAAACAATTTGATAAGTGTATTGTATAAATTTATAATGCTTGGAACACAATGTCTGGTCACAAGTGCCATTAATGTATTCATTTCAATGTTTCAGTTGAGCTGTTGGTCCACTTTTCTTCCATAATCAACCACTGGAATGGAATGCAAGAGAAGAGAAACCAGGATGTAGATTTCCCTAAAATTTAGATGCATTATGGCGATGATACTCAAGAGAAAACCAGCTTATGTGGGTGTTAAAAAAAA